>NW_007727333.1:168901-183932 GCF_000696425.1 Galeopterus variegatus | reverse complement strand
CATCCCGCGTGTCCCTGTCTGTTTGTCCATCCGCGCCCAGGCCTCGCCCCACCCCGGCCCTGGGGCTGTCCGGCCGCCCCCCTACCCACCGAAGCCGATCCCCTCCCTCAGGGCCAGCCCCCTGCCGCAACCCAGGAAGCTAGCCGGGACGACGCCGCCCCAGACCCAGGGCCGGCACCTCGACCTCGGGGTCCTGCACCTCGAGAGTAGATCAAAAGATCCGGAAACCCGAGCCTGGGACCCCGAGCTTGGGCCAGCACCCCGAGAACCAGGAGCCTGAACCTCAATATCTAGGGCTGAAATCTTGACATCGGTCCCTGAAACCCCAAGATTTGGAGCCTGAACCCCATCATATGGAACACGGACCCCAAAATTCGGCGCTGGGACCCCAAGATTTGGCATCTAAAACCCCAACTCTGGAGCTGAACTCTGAATTCTGTACCGGGGCCCTTGAAATCTGGGACTGGATTTCCAAATCTCAACCCTGGAACCCACTATCTGGGACTTGAACCCTGGGATTTAGGCCTCAGATTCCAAGATCTGAACCTTGGGATTCCAGGGGTTCTGAACATGAGTTTGGGCCTGAAGTCCTTGCTGCAGATCTGAATACTGAAAGCTGGGGCTACAGACCTCCAAATCTTGTCTCAGCACCCCAATATCTGAATGCAGAACTCCAGTACTGGATCCCAATACTGGGCTTGGGACTCAAACCCTAAACTCCCCCATCTGGTTGTTTAGCATCCCAAGACTGAAGCTGTGAGACACTGATCCTGAACAATCCAAACTGGGGCCTGGGTCTCTAAAACTGGACCCTGGAGTCCCAATATTTGGGGGTCTGGTTCCCCGAGTATCAAGGTCTGGAGACTCTGTGGCCACAGATTTGAGCTGAGACACAAAAGACAGTCCCTCAACAGAAATCTTGGAGACAGCAAGGCATGACCAGACACCCGCTCCAGAGCCCTGACCTCTGACCCCATTGGAGCCTGAGGACCTTGCTCCCTGGGGCGGCTTCCAGCTCAGGTAAGGTTATTGAGAGACCTCCTCGGTGGGGAGGGACTTGGGAGGAGCTTTGTGGCTGAGGGTGGAGGTAGGTGACAGCCAGGTCCCCTTTGGCACTCAGGGTTTCGCCAGGAAAAAGACATTCCCCCATGGGTCTGCCTCCATTTCCTGCTCTGCCTCAAACACTCTCTGGCACCAACCCTGCCCCTCTCTGACCTACTCATGCCCAGTCAATGGCATCTCCAGGTCTCTGGCACACACACACACACACACACACACACACACACACACCCTTGCCCTTACGGCTTCTCACCATCCGTCCTATCTGACCATCTCCAGCTGCCTCTCCTGTCCACCACTCCTCTTTCTGGTCCCCTCTGGCCACCACTCTTCTCAATGACCATTTCTGTTCACCTCTCCTCTTTCTGATCATCTTTGACACCCCTGTCCACAGCTTCTCTCTCCAGCCACCTCTGTCTACTGCTTCTCTAAATGACCATCTTCGACATCTCTGTCCACTGGGCCTCTCCTGAATCATCTTTTGCCAGCTGTCTTGGCCTCAGTCCACCCTTGAATGTAAGCCTTGGTCGCTGACCATCTCCAACCATCTTTGACATCTCTGTCTACAACTCTTCTCTCCAGCCACCCTGTCCATCTCTCCTCTCCAGCCTACTCTGTCCACCTTTCCTCTCTCTGACCATCTTTCACCATCCCTTGCCCTCCTCCCACCCCGACCCTAACTCCCAGTCTACAACCATCTCACCATCTCTGCCCTTTACTGCCCGCCTCTCTCTCTCTCTCTCTCTCTCTCTCTCTCTCTCTCTCTCATTCATTGATGCTCTCTGATCATTTCGAACATCTCTGGCTACCTTGCTTCTCTCTGATGACCTCTCCCCACACCCATCATCCTGACCAGCTGTCGTGGTCTCTGGCTGACTCTGACATGTCTGTCCTTTATTCCTCTCTCTGACCACTCCTCTTGCTTTGGACCATTTCTGACCACCTCTCCTGAACTGCCCACCTCCCCTCTCTTTGTCCACCTCTCATCTTCTTGACTGTCTCTAACCTCCTCTCCTCTCTGGTCATGTCTGACCACTTCTAATCATTTCTACCACCCTGACCGCATCTCTGTATGGCCATCTTCAACCATCTCTCTTTGGCCACGTCTAAAGCCCTCTGCTAAAGCCCACCATGACCAACTCCCCTATTCTCTGGTCCTCTCTGACCATTTCTAACCACCTCCCTTCCGTCTGTCTTTGTTCATTTCTGCTCCCTTTGTTCCTCTGTGACACATCTCTCTGAGTCTTTGACCATCTCCTCTGATTTTTTATCATGTTTGGCCACTTCTCTCTCTGACCATCTTTGGCCAGTTCCTCTGCTCTCACCCCACTGTGACCTTGTCTCCTGGTCTCAGACCACCCCAACCTGCCATAGGACCTCTCTTCTGGCCTCAGCCTGGCCTAACACTTTCCTCTTCCCTGCAGGCCGCCCCTGCCCGCAATGGCCATCCTCCCATTTCTCCTTTGCCTGCTGCCACTGGCCCCCGCTTCGTCTCCACCCCAGCCAGCCACACCTAGCCCGTGTCCCCGCCGCTGCCGCTGCCAGACACAGTCACTGCCCCTAAGTGTGCTGTGCCCAGGGGCAGGTCTCCTGTTTGTGCCACCCTCGCTGGACCGCCGGGCAGCCGAGCTGCGCCTGGCAGACAACTTCATTGCGTCTGTGCGCCGCCGTGACCTGGCCAACATGACAGGCCTGCTGCATCTGAGCTTGTCGCGTAACACCATCCGCCATGTGGCAGCTGGCGCCTTTGCTGACCTACGTGCCCTGCGCGCTCTGCACCTAGATGGCAACCGGCTGACCTCGCTGGGCGAGGGTCAGCTGCGTGGCCTGGTCAACTTACGCCACCTCATCCTGAGCAACAACCAGCTGGCAGCCCTGGCGGCTGGTGCCCTGGACGACTGTGCTGAAACACTTGAGGACCTCGACCTCTCCTACAACAACCTCGAGCAGTTGCCCTGGGAGGCTTTGGGCCGCCTAGGCAACGTCAATACGTTAGGCCTCGACCACAACTTGCTGGCTTCCGTACCTGCTGGCGCCTTTTCCCGCCTGCACAAACTGGCACGGCTGGACATGACCTCCAATCGCCTGACCACCATCCCACCTGACCCACTCTTCTCCCGCCTACCGCTGCTCGCCAGGCCCCGTGGCTCACCTGCCTCTGCTCTAGTGCTGGCCTTTGGTGGGAACCCCCTGCACTGCAACTGCGAGCTGGTGTGGCTACGGCGCCTGGCACGGGAGGACGACCTCGAGGCCTGTGCCTCCCCACCTGCTCTGGGTGGCCGCTACTTCTGGGCTGTGGGTGAAGAGGAGTTTGTGTGCGAGCCACCCGTGGTGACTCACCGCTCGCCTCCCCTGGCCGTGCCTGCAGGTCGGCCAGCTGCCCTGCGCTGCCGGGCAGTGGGGGATCCAGAGCCCCGTGTGCGATGGGTGTCACCCCAGGGCCGGCTGCTGGGCAACTCCAGCCGTGCTCGCGCCTTCCCTAATGGGACATTGGAGCTGCTGGTCACCGAGCCAGGCGATGGTGGCATCTTCACCTGCATTGCGGCCAATGCGGCTGGCGAAGCCACAGCTGCTGTTGAGCTGACTGTGGGTCCCCCACCACCACCCCAGCTAGCCAATAGCACCAGCTGTGACCCCCCGCGGGACGGGGATCCTGATGCCCTCACCCCGCCTTCTGCTGCCTCTGCCTCCGCCTCCGCCAAGGCAGCTGACACTGGGCCCCCTACCGACCGAGGCGTCCAAGTGACTGAGCATGGGGCCACAGCTGCTCTCGTCCAGTGGCCAGATCAACGGCCTATCCCAGGCATCCGCATGTACCAGATCCAGTACAACAGCTCAGCTGATGACATCCTCGTCTACAGGTGCAGGGTCCAGGCAGTGGTGTAGCTTGGGTGGGGGAGTGAGGTGGGGGGAGTGTTGGGGAGTACACCTACTAATACCCCAGACTGAAGCACAGTTGAGAAATGATGCCGCAAGGTTGCAAAAGCAATCAAGTAGCAGGATAACAAGAATCAGACAGAAAGGGTAAAAGAAACCTGACATCAGTGGTTAAAAAAAATCAGACTGTAAGGACAAAATAAATTAGACAGCAAATGTTAAATCAGGCTACAGGACTAAAAAAATATCAAGCAATAATGATAAAAGAAATCAGGCTGTATGGGTAAAAAGAAATAAGGCTGCAAGAGTAAAGAGCAGCAAACATAAAAAGGAAATCAGTCACCAAAAGTAAAAAGTCATCGGCCAGAAGAGTAAAAAGTTCATTGGGGGTTGGGGGGGATAAAAACAAATTTAAGTAGTGAAGGTAAAGAGAAAAAAACAGGGTTTCCAGATGACGGCTAGATACAAGCCAGGCTGCAGGAAGAAATGGAGATCAAGCAGGAAGGTATGGGGATCACAGGAATAGTGAAATGAGGCAGCCCTGTAACAAAGGAAGTCAGAACAGAGGTTGGCGGGAGGAGGTTACACAGAGAGTAGGCTTTGGGTTTCTACAGTGTGAACTGCTCCACGTGTTTGGAGTTCTAATACTGTGACATCTAAATCTTTGATTTTATAAACAAATTGAAACTAGTTTGATCTTCTACAAGCAGGAATATCCTGTTTGCCATTCTTGGGGTTTCGCTTCTCTCTTCCATGGTTGCAAACAAAAAACCTGGAGTTTACACAGCAAGAGGTGGGTCAGTACAACTTCTTCTCCCAAGCCAGAGAGCACTTGGTACATCTGCTATGACCACTTGTGGTCAGTGAGGTGGTTGCTGAGCCAGGTGCTGCTGTCACCAAAGTCCATCCTTGCATGGATGGCTGTGGATGACTCCCTGTCCTCACTTCCAGGCTGGGCCAAGGGTTCAGTCCCCCAGGCCTGTTTGCAAGGACTGGACCTCCCAAGGGCTGGGGTCTGCACCTTAGAAACCCAGTACCTGGATCCCCTTTTCCTCCCATGGGGCTAAACCTCAAGAGATTGTCGCTTGATTTCCTTTTCAGTCCTAAAAATCCAATGAGCTCATTCCACTCCTTTTCTCAGACAACATTAGTCGGTAGATTCCATGGAAGGCCCATCCCTGATAATCACACAAGTCCTGGCCACCTTGTCTGGGGGGGATGGGATGCATGCTCTCCTAGATAGTCACTCTCCCACAGGCAATCACAGGGTTCCCTGCACCTCTCTCATTAAAGCTGTCTAGGAATAAAACAGATTACGAAACAAGCTAAATCTCCAACAGGATGCACTACCATGAAAGGAAATTGGGTGGTAAGGATAAAAAGAAACAGGAAAGGTAAGGATAAATAGAAACCAGGCAACAGAGATAAAAGGGAATTAGGTGACAGAGCTGGAAAGAAATAAGGCAACGGGAAAAATGAAATCAGCAGTGATGATTGTGGCACATTAGTTTAATGAAAAGGGAATCAGATGACAGGACTCACTGAAAAGCCAGACTATAGATATAATAATAATAATAATAATAATAAGGCAATGGGGCTAGGGAGAAATTTATTGGCAGGTTGGAAGGAAATCAGGCAACAGGGGTACAGGGAAATCAGGTGGTTAGATTAGAGAAAGTTCTAGCTGTACACTAGAGGAAAATCAGGCACAGTCGGGAGAGAAGTCATGGGAACCAGAAGGGAATTGGGTGAGGTTCTGGAGGGAGATTGGGAGGTGAGATTAGAGAGAAATTGGATGGGAGCTAGAAGGAAGAGAAATTAGGTTAGAAGGGAATCGGGCAGGGTTAGAGCAAAACTGGGCAGTAAGCTAGAGAGGAATCTGGCAGCCAGGCTGAAGGGAACTTGGGTGGTGAGACCGGAGTGATATCAGGCAGAGGATCAGTCGGGAGAGAAGTCATGGGAACCAGAAGGGAATTGGGTGAGGTTCTGGAGGGAGATTGGAAGGTGAGATTAGAGAGAAATTGGATGGGAGCTAGAAGGAAGAGAAATTAGGTTAGAAGGGAATCGGGCAGGGTTAGAGCAAAACAGGGCAGTAAGCTAGAGAGGAATCTGGCAGCCAGGCTGAAGGGAACTTGGGTGGTGAGACCGGAGTGATATCAGGCAGAGGATTGGGGCAAATTTGGGCAGGGTGAGAGGGGAATTAGGCAGTTGTGTAAAATGAAACAGGACTGGAAGAACTCAAGTGGTATGCTACAGAGAAATTGGGCAGTGGGACTAGATTGAAACTGGGTAGCAGAGGCAGTGGGACTGGAGGGAACTCCGGCAACACACTAGAGGGAAACTGGGCATCAGGCCTAGAGCGAAATCAAACTGGGGAATTTGGATGGCAGGCTATGGGGAAGTGAGAGGGTGGGCTAACGTGACATTGGCTGACAGACTGGAGGGACAGCAGTCAGGTGGCTGAAGGGGTATCAGACCAGAGGGAATTGGGGTGGTGGTTAGCGGGAACTCAGTGGGCTAGAGTGAAATGGAGCGACGGAATTCTAGCCCCCAGGGGCTTGGGTGGGGAGAGAGCACAGGGTGGGAGCTGGGCAGCAGAGACCTGACCCCTCCCTACCTGCTCCTCCAGGATGATCCCGGCGGACAGCCGCTCCTTCCTGTTGACGGACCTGGCGTCAGGCCGGACCTACGATCTGTGTGTGCTAGCTGTGTACGAGGATGGTGCCACGGGGCTGACAGCCACACGGCCCGTGGGCTGCGCCCGCTTCTCCACGGAGCCAACACTGCAGCCGTGCGGGGCCCCACACGCACCCTTCCTGGGCGGCACTATGATCATCGCGCTGGGTGGTGTCATCGTGGCCTCAGTACTGGTCTTCATCTTTGTGCTGCTTATGCGCTACAAGGTGCACGGTGGCCAGCCCCCTGGCAAGGCCAAAGCTCCTGCGCCCGTCAGCAGCGTTTGCTCCCAGACCAACGGCGCCCTGGGCCCCACGCCCACTCCATCAGCCCCAGAGCCTGTGGCACCTAGGGCCCATACTGTGGTCCAGCTGGACTGTGAGCCCTGGGGGCCCAGCCATGAACCTGCAGGACCCTAGTGGGGCATCCACCTCCACGGCTCCTCTGGCCCCAGGGACAGTAGGACCCAGACACCCCACGGGATCTGGCCTCAGACTCACCAAATTGCTCACGGTTTTTAAAACTCTGATGGGGAGGGTGTCGGGGACACCGGGGCACAACAAGAAAGTCCTATTTTTCTAAGCTTGGGCCTGGACCCTTGCCCTTGTCTCTGTCTGTGGGGGTTGGGGAATCATGCAGGCTCTGGAGCTGGGGAATGTCTCTGGAAAGAGACATCCCCCTCTCACCCAGTTTGGCCTGATGTCCCTGGGAGAGGCTGAGGATGGTCATCCATTCAGTCAACAGACATTCCTTGAGCATTCACTCTGGGCATGCCCAGTGCTAGACAACGCTGCAGTGACCCAGACAGCCCTGAGCCTTACCTTCATGGGGCCTAATGTCCAGTGGGAGACAGACATGGCTCCAGACAGCAATAGCCCAGAGTATCCAGGAATGTGGTGATAAGGGAAGCTTAGAGGATTGTGATAGCCCAGAAGAGGTGCCTGACTCAGCCTAGGGTATGGTCAGGGAGGGCTTCCTAGAGGAGGAGACATGTAATCTGAAAATGACATCTGAAAGAGACAATTGGCAAAAAGCAGAAGGAAAGCTGTTCCAGGCAGAGGGCACAGTACAAGCAAGATTTTAACATGTACCCAGGCATCGAGGGTACTGTGGTAGCGGGGAGGAAGGAGGGGTAATCAGGGTCCAAGACCTTCAGGCTGAGGAGCTCAGACTTTGGCCTGATGGTATTGGGGAGCCATGGAGGATTCTATGCAGAAGAGGGATGGAGTCACATTGAGCCTTTAGGAAGATCCTTCCAGTGCTATGAGGAGGGAATTAGAGGAGGAGACTGAGGTGGGAGCCCAGAAGGAAGCCAGGGCAGGGACCTGGGTGGGTGAAGACCAGGGCAGGGCTGGGGGAAAGAAGAAGGGAGTGGGTGATAGAGACATTCAGGAAGCTGAGTGGAAGGTTATGGAGCTGAAGGGCCACAAAGGAGGGGAGTGTCCGGGGCAAGATCCCAGCCTCTGGCTGGCGCAGAGAGATGGTGGGGCTGCCCTGATACAGGACTAGGGAGGAGGGGCAGTTTTGGGGAAGGTGCTAAGGCCAGTGAAGGACTCATTGGATATAGAGGTCCCAGAGGAGGTCTAGGGGTGGTGTCAAGGAGGCAGCAGGACCCCTGATCTGAGGCTAGAGCTAGGGACAGAAATGAGGGCTTTGTCAGCAGAGATGGGGAACTGGGGCCCCTGAGGGTGAGATGGCCTCTGGGATGGGTCCCAAGTCCCAGCCACTGGGACTTTCCATATTCAAGGGAGAGGCAAAGAAAAACTTAACAAAGACTAAACAGGAACATCCTGCAGAGGGGCAGGAGGAAGAAATCCAAGCAATTCAGACCCACGTGACTGCTGTGTTTAATGCTATAAAGGCTGCGGTGACTCCAGCAAGAGCAATTGTTGGAGACTGGTTGGGACAGACACCAGTTTCAGCTGATTTGAGAGTAGGAGGTAGGAAAGTGTAGATAGGGAGTGTAGACCCTAAGATGCTGTGGGCCTGGAGCCTGATTTGGGTTGATCTGTAATTTTTGACCCCATGTCTCCCAGGGTTGTTCCTCACTCTGTCTTGAACTGTCCTAGGCCCCCTCAGACACCAGGCATGGAGGTTTGTAGGACCAAACTCTGGGCCTAGAAAATGTCAGGCCTCATTGGAGATCCAGGAATGAGATGGGCAGAAAGAGAAATAGTGCTCCCTGAACTCGGGGCTTCTCTACTGGTGGGTCCAGAGGCAGGAATGTGGAGGGAACTTGGGTCCTGTCAGCCTTCTGGAGTGATGCTGGTGTGAGGGCGTGGTGAAGAGGGCCCAACATTAGACTGGCCGTTCTCACGACCTGGTGCACATGACCTTGTCCTCGTGGGATGACAAATCCTAGATTTGCCCCCAGCTTTTTTGGTAGGTCTAGGCTTTGGAAATGATACTCCATTAGCCATGGGGACAGCCTGAGTCCCAGGGCCTGGTCTGACCCTGCTGTCCCCTAGCAGTATCATGAGGTCCTACCTCTTGTTTGTTACCCTGGAGTGGATGAGGTCAGTTGAGGTCATCAGACAGAGTGAGGGCGTAAGTCTTGGGGAAGGGGCCCAGGGAGTGGGAGGATTGGGTGTCTAGTACCAGCTACAGAATGCCAGTTGCTGCCATGAGGGGGGACCAGAGTGCACTGTTCCTAACCCTCATTTTTAAATATGAACAATCTTTACTATGTGCCTACTGTGTGCGACACACTGGGGATTCAGTGCTGAACAAGTACAGGCGAGAGTCCTGCCCTCATATATCTCACCATCTGATGGGGACACAGATGTTAAGTAATCGCACAAGCAAGTGTAAAGCATCTGTGGTGACAACGGGCACCATGCAGGAGAGATGTATGGGACTGGGAGACCCTATAACCAGGAGACCTGACTCAGGAAGAGAGGTTGAAGAAGGCTTCCTGGAGGAGAGGGCATTCCAGGTAAATGGAACAGCATTGCTGAGGGATGCATGGTGAGTAAAAGCAACTGAAGGAGACCAGGGGGTTGGAGTGGGGTGAGGAGAGTGGAGTGATGCGGCGTTGAAGCCAGAGAGTGGGGAGGCGGCAGGTGACACAGCACCTGCAGGCTGCTGGGAAGAGTCTGGACTTAGAAGCATGAGATGCCATTGGAGGGTGTTGAGCTATGAGGAGAGTGGTGTTCTCTGATCTCAAGGAAGCTTCAGTGGCGGATCTGTTTGTGTGTGGGAGACTGAGGAGGAGGATACTGCAGTGGTCCAGGCAGAGTGGTGAACTGGACCAGGCTGGGGCCTGAGGCGGGTGGACTGAAGAGAGATTTGAGACTACCTCACCAGGGGCTTCCATCTACCCAGCGGAGGACAGTGCGGACTACGGTCCAACCACCCAGTTCTCAGGCAACATTGCAGAGAGACTGAGGTAGAAGAGTTGTGGGCCCCTGGTCTCTGATCTAAGGATTCATCCCTAAGATGGGGGAGCTGACTTCTCTGCAGCATAGGAATGGAGGCCCTTTTCCAGGTTCAAGTACCAGGCAGACAGTGGGTGGAGGCTCTGAAAGGAAGAGGCTGTGGCTGGACAGGAGGAATGTGGACACAGGAAACAGGGCTAGAAGGGGGATAATGCCCTAGTGGTCACTTTATACAATTTTGGAAGCAGGAGGGTGGGAGGAGGGACATGGCCCCTTAGGCTTCCCCTCAGGATGCCTAGACCATCCCCCACCCCCACGCAGAAACAAATGATCACCTGTGTCTAGGATTTAAAGTTAAAATGTAGCTTGTCCAACACTGCCCAGCTGAGTCCAGTATAATTTCCTGAACTTGGACAGTGCCCTTCTACCGTCCATTCCCTTCTGACTTTGGAGAATACCCTGCACATTTTTTAGACCAAAGCTCCAGGCTACTGGAACATTTTCTAGAAGTGACTGTACTCCTGAGACCAGGACTTTCCCCTGTCTGTGTGTTGCCAGATCCAACCAATGTGTCTGGGTGTGGCTAAATCTGACACAGGCCCTGAGAGTCTGGGGATACTTGTGATCCCCCACAGGGCCTCATTTAGTGCCAGGCTTTTGCAGCTCTTTGCATGGGCACATATGTGGGAGCATCAGATAAAGGGATGCTCCCAAAGAAGATGTTTCTGTTCTGGATTGAACTTGGGCCTGGCTCCCACCTTTGGTTCCTGCCTGATATCTGTGCCCTCTCATGCCTCACAAAAGCAAGGATAAGTACCAATGCTTAATGTTGGTCTGATCTGTGTGGAACAACACCAGGAACATAGTGGTGACCAACACAGCCCCAGACCCTGTCCTCACAGACTTCCAGTTCTAGAGGAGGAAATAGATACTTGCCAGACAATATCATCCCAGAGTGGCCTGGGCTGGGATGGGGAGATCACAGGCAAGAATGAATACAGCCTGTTTTTGCAGAAGCCCGAGGGACTCCAGGAGCCCGGAGGGGCCTCCTAGCTGAGCCTGGGATGGGAGGTGGGGAGAGACCAAGATTTCCTGAAGGCAGGGCGGGCTGTATGGCAGTGTGACCTGTGGAGTCCCTCAGCGCCCCACACTTAGAAGGACCCTATGCTTGGTTTAATGCCCTGCTGTCACTATCTTGAAATTCTTAATTATTTTTGAACAAGGGGCCCCACATTTTCATTTTGCACTGGACTCTGCAAATTATGTAGCCAGTCCTGCCCGAAGGAGAAAACGCTTGAGGGAAATAAAAGAGAGTCGAAGCAAAGAGGGTCTTCTAAAGAGAGAGAACACTGTGGGTGAAAGCCAAGAAAGGAAGGGAGGATTGTGCCCTTGAAGAACTGGCCAGAGTTCGGTGTGGCTGGAGCATGGAATGGGAGGAGGTGGGTGGTGACTGGTGAGCTCAGGTAGCAGGCGGAAGGCAGGGCACTGTGGAGCCAGGGAAGGTGCTAAACAGTGGAGGGACAGGGTCGGGTTTGCCCTTCAGAAAGATCCATCTGGCAGCTGTGAGGAGGGTGGATAGGGGTGCATGGCCAAGAACAAGGTGGCGGGCTCGGCTGCCTGTGCAGGGGGCTGGGAGTGTCTATGACCCTGAGGAGGAGGTTGGGGAGGAGAGGCCAGTGTGGGCAGACTTATAAAGAACCTTGAATGCTTGGGTGACAGACACCCCAGCACACCAGGAGACCAGCTGGGAAGACCCCCAAACCACAGAATAAACCCAGAGCTTCATTTTCACTTGAAATTTTTCACAGGGGATGGGGGGAGCTCAGGAGGATATGTTACAGAATGTCACTGGTAAGTACTTGAAAATCTTTTTATATAAGAACTCGCATGGATAGACTGATGGAGGTGAATACAAAATTGGCAATAATTTAGGGTATAAAGTGTGAGAATTCAAAGGACTTTATTCTGGGTGTATTCTAGCTTCAACTCCTTGAAACCCCTGGGGCGCACTACACAGTCACCCGCCCTCTGGATAAGACAGCAGTTCCCTTGGGAACATCCTCTTTGACTTTCTCCTAAATGCTGTGGCTCCCAGGGCTGGGAACTGACCCCCTTCTCACTTCTCTTCTCACCTTGCTCTGGCGCACCCACCCCTAACACCTCAGTTTTCCTTCTCTGTGATGACCTCACATGTCCGTCCTCATCCCCAGCCTCTGTACTAAACCTCAGGACTGGCTTACCTCGACTTCCTGGACCCCTCTTTCTGGACATCCCCCAGGCCTCTCACACCCACTGGGTCCCACACTGGCCTCCGCCTCTTCCCAAATCTGCCCCTCCTCCCAGGTCCTGTCTTAAGGCAACCCCCACTCAGCCTCCTGAGCATCCCTCCCACCTACTCGTGCTCCCTTCTCTGGCCCCATCCTAGACTAGCCCTGGCCTCACCCATCTGGGTGCCTGCAATAGCCTCCCTCTGGGCTCCTGACCTCAGTCTCCCCCTCTGGTCCAGGATCTTCCTAAAGCCAAACCTGACCCTGCTCTGCATAGAAGCTTCCATGGCTCCCTAGGGTTCCTGGGACAGAGTCTGAGCTTCTCAGCCTGGCATCCTAGCCTTGCCATGCCATCCCCTTCCCCCAGCTCCATCTCTAGCACATATGTTTACCCCCTCGGCCTGGAGGGGAGTACTCACCACTCCCTGAAAGGCCCACACTGTTATCCCTCCATGTCTTCCCTCATGTTGTTCCCTGTGCCCTCAGTGGAGCCTTCACTTCCTCCGCTTGAGATGAAGAGCCAGGGTTGGATCTTATGCAAGTGACAGATGAAGCTACTGAAAGAAAGCTGGTTCCTTCTTGAATTCTCCCCCTACTCCCATCACCACAGGCAACGGTTCTGGGGGAGAAGGGAGCTAGGGGTGCAGGCTGCTAAGACCCAGGGGAGAAAGTGGTTGGAACTTGTATCCAGGGTCCCTTGCCTTTCCCTTTCTGGAGCCCTACTCCCATCACCACAGGCAACGGTTCTGGGGGAGAAGGGAGCTAGGGGTGCAGGCTGCAAAGACCCAGGGGAGAAAGTGGTTGGAACTTGTATCCAGGGTCCCTTGCCTCTCCCTTTCTGGAGACACAGCCTCGCCCTCTGCTCCCAGATCCTCCATGGAGGGTGCAGCTCCATTGTTCTCCAGCTCAGGACATTCTGGGAGGATGGGAGTGATGTGGTGGCCATTGTCTTGCCTTGGGGACGCCTGCCTCCAAATCCTCCAGTCCTCCACATCCAAGCACATGGTGTCCTCTCATGCCTCTGTCTCCAATCATTTCCATGACCCAGGATTCTGGGCCTCCAGCCCCTTCCGTCCCCAAACTCAGGAGTTTAGATGCCCGGTCTCCTCCTCCCTCAGACACAGAAGTGCAGTGTCCATTTCCCTCCTTCCTCAGAATCCAGGCTCCCAGCCCCCTCCTTCCCAGACCCCCAGTGTTCAAGCCTGAAGCCTCCGCCTCCCCAGCAGGCTCAGGGGTCCTGCCCCTCTATTCTTAGGGTGGTTTTCAGGCCTAGGCTTCTTTCTCTTGTCGTTTTGCTCCCTATTGTCTCAGGAATTTAGGCCCCTAACCCCCTCCAAACACGGCCACCTCCTCCATACTCTAAGGCCCTCCTCTGAAGAAATATCTTTCTTGTCTCTCTTTTGGTCTATATCCCCTCCCCTACAGTCCTTACCTTGTCTGTCCCTCTGTCCACGTCTCTCTGTCCATCTCACTAACTCTCTTGTATCTTTTCCTCTCCCTTGTTTAGTGTCTGTGCTCAACTGTTTCTCATCTCTCCATATCTGTCTCTTCTCCCTTCTTACTGTGTCCCTCCATCTGCCTCCTCCCCACCCAACACCCATAATTAGGCCTCATTATGATCGATGGCACCAGGTCAGGCTGGAGCCAGTGCTAATGGGAGGCAGGGGAGGGGTGAACATTGGGTGTTGACCCAGGGAGGGAGCTGAGGGCCAGGCCAGGCATCTAGGACTATACGAGTACCCTCAATGTGTCCGGCCTCAGCCCCTCTCCTGGCAGGTGAAGCCCCAGCCTTGCTTTTTTCCCTGGGCTTGGAGGCCGGAGCTCTTCTCTGGGATTTCCCTTATGCCCTCTACTGCTCTTGCAGTGGGAGGGCGACAGGGAAGACTGACAGAAGAAATGACACTTACCAGTCCATCTCCTACCTCCTACCCAGCCATGCCTGCCCTCACGTCTGTCCTGCTGTTCTTTGGTGCCCAGGATTTCCTGTGGGGTAAGTGATCCAGGGGGAGGCAGAGGGCTGGTGAGTTGGTCTGGATCTGCAGCAGGGGACTGGCTACGTAGCTAGGGTTGGGGGCTTCCTGGCATGGTTCTGTGACAGGGTATTCGTGGGGCAGAGCTTCTTGCGACAGGGTCCTGGCCAGGGGGAACAAGGGGCTATTTGGGCAGACTTTGAGACTGGCCACACTGGTTCTGAGAAGGAACTGGGCAGGCCTTTCTGGGACTGATGATCCAAAGGAAGCCACCTTAAGGTGATATTTATATACCAGCCATTGTTCCATGGCCTTTACGTATACTATCTTATGTGCCTCCCCAAAGCTCTGGGAAGTGTATACTAATACCCTCTTTTATAGATGAGGGAACTGAGGTCCAAAGAAGTTAGGTACGTTGCCCAAATTCACATGGCTAGAAAGTGGCAGTCAGGACTAGAACCTGACCTATTCGGCCTCAGAATCCACCGGATTATTCTGACTCCCTCCTCTTCGCTCCCGGTTCCCTCCCTCAGGCCCGACAGCTGCGTTTGTGGGTTTCCAGGGCCGCCACATCATAGCGGCTTTCTTGGGAAACTGGGGCGCTGAGAAGCCCGACTTCCGGCTGTAGTAATCGGCACCGCCCAAGGGGCCGCGAAGGCGGTGCTGGTGACAACGCACCCCGTGGGGACGCGGCTTTTCCCGCGCACCCGCAGGCTCGCGGCGGGCTGCAGGTGGCGCGGTGGGCCCAGCAGCGTCGCGGCGGGTGGGAGTGATGGCGGTGACCGTGCGTGGGCGGCCGCCCTGA
>NW_007727333.1:113710-167901 GCF_000696425.1 Galeopterus variegatus | reverse complement strand
GGCCGCCCTGAACGCTGCGCTGCCGCCGCCGCGCCGCCTGCTGGACACTCGCTACCTGGTGGAGACGCGGTCGCCGCCGCCGGGCTACCCGCATGAGAAGCTTGCCGTGGTGGCGGGCGCTGGGCCCACGCGCCCTGTGCCAGTCCTGCTGGATGGCTTCCGGCACCCTCCCCGCCCGCCCACCCCTCTTCTTGTACCCTGAACCCTTCCAGGACCTGCAGCTGCAGAGCGCAGCCTACTATCCCGCACCCGCGTCGCGGCCACTCATCCCATCGCGTTGCTGGCTGGCCACGGTTGTCTGCAAATGAGACACAGGCCTGCGGCCACATGTCCGAACGACGGCTGCCCCAGGGTGGCTGGGGTCCAGCCTACGCTGTGCCCTCGTTCGCGCCGGCAGATTCCGGACCGCGGGATCGCGTGTACGTAGCGGCTCACAACCCGGGTGGCCTGCGTTTCTGGGATGGCGGCGCCAAAGAGCTGCAGGCTCTGAGGCCCGGCTCCGGGCTGTGCGCCACCGTGGACCTGGTGCGCCCGCTGCTGTCGCGCTCTTCGGCTGGCGTGTAGGTGTTTTCCCTGGCGGCCGCCGCGGCCCGCGAGGGTATCACCTACAATTCCTTCTTTGCTCTCATGCCTCCGGTGGGCTTCAGCCACAGATTCGCGCTCATAGCGCCGCTGGACTTTTCCAAAGTGGCAGTCCTGGTGCGACGCGCGCCTGCCCCGGTGCTCTTGGGCCGCCGGCCGCTGCCCGGCCTGCACTGGCGCCTCATCCCTGCTGGCCCCGAATCGCGTCAGGGGCATCATTCTGGCCAAAGCCCGATCCGAGCCCAGGGCTTCGCCTGGACTGGGGTGGCTTAAGGGCATGGGAGTAGCACCGTGCACCAACTGGTGGCGCGCGGGGTACCCACGGGCATGCTCAGCTTCGACACTGCCCAAGGAGCAGGCTTCAGCACCCAGGCCATGGGACAGCTGCCGGTGGGCGAGCAGCTCTAGGGTACAAGGGCCTTGAGAGGTGAGCAAGCGATGGGATTCCCAGAAACCAGGGTCGGGGAAAATCCTAACACTACATTCAATTTCTCACATAGCCAGAGAGACAGTTTTTAAATGCAAGTCACGTCTGTCCTTCACGAAAATCCTCTCATGAAATTATCCCACCTCCCAGCAAAAGCAAAGACCTTACAGTGGTGTATGAGGCCCTACATGATCTGCTCCTGTTGACTCTCATCTCATCTCTTCCCACTGTATCCCTTCCTCATTTCTATTCCAGCCACACTGGCCACCTTACTTTCTTCTTCCTGCCCCAGGACCTTTGCATTGGCTGTCTCCATGGTATCCCTATGGATTATTCTCTCACCTCTTTCAAGTCTTTGCTTAAAAGCCACCTTCTTACTGAAGCCAACGTGACTACCCAATTTAAAATCACAATCCCCCATTCTCTAGCCCTTTCCCTGATTTTTTTCATAGCACATATCACTTTCTATATATAAAGATACTTCAAAAAGTTCATGGAAAGACTCATATTATCTTTCAATTCTATTTTTCCATGGACATTTTGAAGTATCTTGTGCTTATTTTTTCTGTTATCTTTCTCTGCTACACATAAGTTCCTTGAAGGCAGTGATATTTTTATTGTTTAAGTAAGTTTTAAGATACCGAATTAATTGCACAATTTTTAAGTGTCCAGCCTGAATGGATATTCACATATATATTCGTCCATGTAACCATCACTTAAATGAAGCCATAGAACATTTCCATCACCCCAGATACCTTCATGAGGTTAGATTTTTACAAAAATATTTTGTTTGCTATTGAATTGACAGCACCTATGACAGTGCTCATCATTCAGTAAGTATCTGTAGAATGAATAATAAGTTATAATTTGTTAAATGTGTGCCACATCATATGCTAGGCACGAGGCTCAGAGAGGAAATCACTGCCCAAAGTCACACTTTCTCTTTATTACAGTATAAAATTTGAACAATGGGGTGGAGGAAGGGATAAAATAATAATAGCTGGTATTGAATCCATAACTCTGTGCATTATCTCTTGTTACTTTCCCACTAGCCTTTGAAGTAGACTCTATAGTAACATTGTAATAATTCCTTTTTACTGAGGAGAGCTGAAGGGAACGGAGCTCAAGTCTCTTGCCAAGTTCACACAGCCAGAAAGTGGCAGAATCAGGATTTGAACCCAGGTATGCTTGCTTCCAGTGTGCAAGCTTTTTTTTTTTTTTTTTTTTTTTTTTTGTGGCTGGCCTGTGAGGTAATCCAAGGGAATCCAAATTGGGAACCTGGGTATTACAAGGCTGCATTCTAACCAACTGAGCTAACTGGCCAGCCCAGGGTGCAAGCTTTTAACCACCTTTTTGCTTATGGGTGTTTTGTTTTGTTTGTCCTGCCTCACAAAGACTTATAACTAGTCCAGACTTACAGACTAAGTGGTAAGTGCTTTATATATAATGTATGTACATTGTAATATAATGTACTCCTCACAGTCACCCTGGAGGCAGGTCTTTTTATTATTCACATTTTATAGAGAAGGCAGTTGAAGGATGAAGGCGTGAAATCGCTGCCAAGGCCACACACAGAGCAGGTGGCAGCTTGGAACCCAAAACACGATGGGGCTGCTGGGGAAGAGACGCGTTGCCTCAGAGGGCGCAGCCCTCTGCGCAGACGCAGTGTGGCTGGACGCTGACCATGGTTCTGATACACTATGCTCCAGCGCTCGGTATTTTCCTGTATCCCTGGAATCAAGGGGTTCCCACTCAACCTCTTCCAGTCCTGAAAAACAGAGGGAGACCAGGGAGATGAGAGAAAAGTGAGGGAGAGAGAGAGGCTGGGGTTTCTTAGAAACAAAAACATTAATTTCAATTCATTTATTCCTGATGGCTCAGAGCTGGACTCTGGAGCCAAGAGTCCTGGATTCAAATCCTGTTCCAAGCTGTGTGATCTTGCACAAGTCATTTCTCTTCTCCGGCCCTCTATTTTTTGGGGGGTGGGAGGAGACAGCTAACTGGTACAGGGATCCAAACCCTTGACCTTGGTGTTGTCAGCACCTCTGACCATCTATTTCCACCTCTGTAAAGGTGGATAATAAAACAAACATCATAACATTGTTGTGGTATTTAAAAATAATAAGTTAAACAATAAGGAAAAAGATTTTTAAAACATAATTTAAAAATAAGTTAATAAAATAGTGCCTGGTATGCAGTAAATATTTGCTATTATTATTTTTCAACAATCTCTTTTTCTAGCATTTACCTTGGGCCAGGCCTGTTCCAGGCACTGCAGATGCAATAATGAACAACATACACAACATCTCTACCCTCAGGGAGCTGACACTCTAGCTCACATTCTAATCCATACCAAGACTCTGTATTCCATCTCTTTTCCCCCGTATTCTATTTTGAAAGAAAATATGCACAGCTGTATAGATCAAACAAAGTTATTGCTTAAAAGTTTGTTTTTGGGGGCCGGCCTGGTGGCGCACTGCTACAGTGCACTGCTTGGGAGCGCGGTGGCGCTCCCACCGAGGGTTCGGATCCCACATACAGACCGGTTCCTGCTCACTGGCTGAGCGAGGTGTGGGCGCGGCACCGTGGGTTGCAATCCCGTTGCCGGTCCCGGTCCGGTGCGAGTGCGACACTGAGGGTTGCGATCCGTTGCCAGACACGAAAAAAGACAAAAAAAGGAAAAAAAAAAAAGTTTGTTTTTTGTTTTGTAAGTGGCTAACTTCATGCATCAACACCTATGAACAAGTAATGCCCCTCCCTGAGAAGGAAGGAATATATGTCTCCAATTCCCCACAGAGCATACATGCACACACACACACACACACACACACCTCTCAAGTCTGCTAAATGTGGCAAGCTGAAGTCCTCACTGGCCCAAATCAAACCACAGATGTGTTTGGACTGACTGTCACACAAATTTTAAAATAATTTAATCTGGCTGTCTGTAGATTGAGCCTGTGCTCTCCAGCCCTCTGCAGTTCTATTCTACACCCAGGCTGTGATGATCATTTCTGTATTGTCCCTCAGCCCCACCCTTCTCTTTCTGCTGACACATACAGGGCCACTTCATTTTAGATTGGGAACCTTGCAACTTGTGAATGTTGAGTCTCCAATGTCAGGGACCCTAGAAGCCTAGGTTATGAAAAGGAAAGTCGGGGATGAGGCTAAATGCCAGGGTCCAATTCTATTGCAGCCTCTCCTCATCTCATCTCTAGATATTTTGACTGAAGAGAAACTGAACCCTTTCATTGAATCCTATTCCTTCCTAGAGTCTTCCTTGGTGACTCCATGCCAGTTCCCAGTCTCCTGTAAGGACCACACATGCTCTGATGGGACCACATGTCACCTTGTGAAGCACAAGCCCAACACCCAGGTCACACCTGGTTTCAAGGCCATGTCCAGTTTTAAGACGGCATCTCTGAAGGACTCCAACACTGTATCCATCTTTAGCTCTAAGACCATAGCAGTGGCTGAACCAAAGAGCACACCTTAAGCTAACCAGGGCTTATACCTGTCGTCATGGATGGACCTATGCCTGAACCTATGGCCATCAAGGGCTTGCACAAGTGACTGTGAATGAACCTCAGCCTGAGCCAGTGCCTGCATTTGTAACTGTGAAAGAACCAATTCCTGCAGCCCTGGGTATAGCTGGACCAGTACCTGCAACTATACCTCCACCCAAGCCCATAGCTCAACCCATGTCTACAACCATGTCCAAAACCAAGACAGTATCTGTGTCTGGGTCAGACACTGTCTCAGTGGCCAAGCTGGGGCTCAAGGTGGTGGCAATGACTAAACCAGAACTTGAAACTGTCTGCATCTAAACTGGTGTCTGTAGCCAAATCAGGGATAGTGGCTGTGTCTAGCAAGGAGTAGAAGGCCATCACTGGGGTACCTGCTGGGCCTCTGAGCTACCGTACATCTACACTTTTGGTGGTCACTTGTTCCCTGTGCCTGGGGGCTGCACCTAATGTTGAGCCATTGTCCTTGGGTCCTACCCAGTGGCCTCCCTGCCTTTCAATTGTGAGTCACCGGCTCTGGAGGGAGGCAGCCCATGTCACAATGTGCATCTATTACCATCACTGTTGTCAAGCATGAGTCTGGCTTTATCTGGTTAAGAATCATAATGTTTGGAATAGGTAAACCCCTTCCTTCTGGTCCATCGTTTTTATTATCTCTAACATGAGATAATTATATAGGTTCAATGGCCCCTTGTATAAAATTATTGAGGCCAGGTGCATTTCAGATTTGGGAATTTGCAATGGTCATACTGTGAAAATGTCACATATTATTTAACATTCCCAGTGGGTGGTACATAATCACAAACACTAATATCTCTGCAGTGAAATGTCTGAATATTTACACTAAGTAGGGTAAATTGAGGCTATAAGCAGCCACACATGAATTCAGGTCAGCTTTTGCTGCCTGTTGAGTTTTAACATCAAACACACAAAACATCTTTCAGTGTTCAGACCATTTTTTTACATTTGGGGATTGTATTGTGGTTCTCTAGCACCTACTTCATCAGGTTCCTGTGAGGTGGAAATGAGTTAACATATGAAAAGCAGTAGAAAAAAACCCAGCTCATGATAAGTGTCACATGAGGGGTATTTGCTATGTTTATTGTCCCCTAACACTGACACTTGGAATCTCTGAATACTCTGAGCTTTGAACATATCCTAGGACCACGTGCACTGGTGTGTCCCAAATTTCTCCTTAGGGAAGGTTTAGAGGCATTGCTCTGGTTGGGAGGTTGTGGGGGCTAGAGTATATTTAATTGGAATTGCTGGGGAAGAGGGACCTAATTGAGGTTAGGGATGTACTAACAACCCCTCACCACTACTATAGAAAGACAATGGCCTCTGGAGCCAAATGGCCTGGGTTCAAATCCCAGCTTGGCCACTTGTTATCCACGTGGCCTTGGGAAAGTTATTTAACCTCTCTGGGCCTCAGGTTCTTCACCTGTGAAATTGGGATGATGAAAACACCTAACTCATAGGGTTGTATTGAGGATTAAATGAGCTAACGTGGAAAGCTCAGAAAGTATGTGATGCTAGGACTTGATACATGAGCCTGTCGTGTGCCATACTTCCCTCCACACCTCCTGGGAGTTCACCCCACCACCCAGGAGTCAAGAATTCCCCAAGTGCTCTTCAGGCTCCCCAGCATCCAGCAGGCTCCACTGCAGGTATCCAGAACCTTCAAATTTCCAGGTTTCCAGGTTTACACTCTCACCAGCATGGGTCCTCATTTCCCAGGAACCTGACACTCCTGATTTCCTTCCTCAACTAAGGAATATTTTATTATTATGTCTCAGCCTTGCTCAAGGCACTGAGTAAACATTAGTGGCCAAGACAGACAGAAATCCTATTCTCATGATTATTATGTTATAGCATAGAAAGATAAGCGATAAATGTAAGTGAGTTAATTATGTCGTATGCTAGGAGGTAATACATGCTATGGAGAAAAAAAGAGTGCAGAAAGTGGATCAGGATTTCTAAGAGTGCAGTTTTATTTTTTTTATTTTTTATTTTTTTGTGACCGGTAAGGGGATCACAACCCTTGGTGTGGTGTCGCCCGCACCGCGCTCAGCCAGTGAGCGCACCGGCCATCCCTATATAGGATCCGAACCCGCGGCCTCGGCACTCCCAGCACTGCACTCTCCCGAGTGAGCCACAGGGTCAGCCCAAGAATGCAGTTTTAAATAGGAGGGCCTCGCTGAGAAGATGAAACTTAAGCTAAGTCTCAAAGGAAGTGAGGGAGAGAGCTATGTGGAAAAGAGCATTCTAGACAGAGGGAACAGCAGTGCTTAGGTGGGACTCTACCAGGCTCACTAGAGGAACAGCAAGAAGCCAAATGTGGCTGATGCAGAGGAATTGTGGTGCAGAGGAGAGGGAGAGGATAATGGGGGTCACATCACATAGGGGCATGTGGGCTATTGCAACAACTTTACATTTTGTTCTGTGTGAGGTGGGACACAAGAGAGGATTTTGAGCTGAGGAGAGATGAGATATCACTTGGGTGTTGTTAACAAGATCCCTGTGGCTGCCATGTGGAGAAGAGACTACAGGGCATGTGAAGGAAGTGCTGGGACCAGTGAGGAGGCTGCTGCAGTCATCCAGAAATGAGATGTTGTGGGCTGGGCCAGGCTGTGTGCTGACTACAATGGGGATCCCATGGATGACCCCCAGGTGCCTGGAGTAGTGGCAAGCACCAAGCTGCCTGAAGATGCACTGGCCTGGGCGTTTGGCCATAGCTGCTTGGTTGGTTCCCTGGCTGGGTGCCCAGATGCTGTTGGCAGGATGCCACCACTACCACCATCCTGTGCTGCCCTGCCAACCACCAGCACCCCAGCCCACTTTACCCACATCTGTGACATCCTCTTGGACCTCCTGGGGCCCTTCCAGTTGTGCCATGAGTTGTTGGCACCAGGCCCCTATTTCCAAGATTGTGTGGTGGGCATATGCTTGGTCACCAGGCTATTCCCTATGCTCAGCCTCTACTGTGAAATCTGCCAGCTGCTGGGTGTCCAAGTCTTCCTCTAGCAGAAGCTGAGCCTGTGCCATAAGTGCCCAAGGCTGAGGTCCAGCCTACTGGTCTTTGCTCTTCTGGGAAACCTGGCTCCACTCTTGACTGGGGTTCAGCTCCTTGGCTGTTACCCATCCCAGAGTGCCAGACCATCCCTGCATAATTAGTCCCTGAGACCTTGTATTTTCCATGGTGCCAGCCTCACCCCCCACCACCCCTATCATGGTCCAGACACTCAACCTTTGCCCATTCTAAAGTGTCAGCCCTACTCTGATTAAAGTATAGCCCCCAACTCTTATCCTTCCCAATTCCCTGCCATGATTATGGCCCAGCTCTTCAGCCTTTACCTCTTCAGAACCTGTTCATGGTCCATCCCCCAAGCTCTCATCCATTCCAGAGACCTGTCAGTGCCACTGATCCATGGCTAGTCACCTGGTCTTTACCTATCTCAGGGTTCCAGCTTCAGTTCTGCCCAAGTCGAGCTCTCCAGCCCTTACCCCTGCAGGGTCCCAGATGACCAGTCCTAGTCCCAGGTGCCAAGAGTGAGACTGTAGCAGCCATGTATGTTAAGTAACCTTCTATACCCACTGCTTCCCATAGGCCAGCTGTGCCCAGCACACTCTCACTATACCCTTTGTGCTCCAGGCTGCCCTGCCATTTGCATGGGGCTGCAGCCATAGCCCAGCTATGAGGGCGGAGGTCACTTCCAGGAGGGCTGCATGGGTGACTCAGCCTTCGTATTGCTCAACACCACCTGCATGCCCAAGGCCCAGTGCAGCTGCCTGCGTGCAGACCGCTACCTGGAGAACCCTCCTCTCAGCTGCCACCCCTTCACCTCAGGTGACCTGCAAGCCCCGCTATGCCTCCTTGGGCATCCCAGGCCTCCACACTGCCTAGGGCAGGCTCCATTACTGCACATTCAATGACACCACCTTCGACCTCCCAGGCACCAGCACCTATTCATTGGTGGGCATGATCCCGGGCTGCCTGCGGGGTATGTGGCCCTCTGAGGTGATGCTGAAGAAAGGCTCAGGAGGCCTGGCCTCTGCTGCATGCTGCTCTGCGCACATGGCCACCACTTCAGCATGGACTGTGATGGTTGGGGACCCCTCATGGTGAGCCCCAGCCAATTTCAGCTGCCTTCTCGGCCCTTTTCTGGCAGGTGGGATCTCTGTGTGTTGCTCCCTGACCCCCTCCTTCCCCTCTCCTCTCCAACACCCTCATTTCCGCTCTTCTCTCCCTTCTTCCCTCTCCACTTCCTCCTCTCTCCTGTCCCCTTTGCCTTTCCATCCCTCCTCCCACAGCAGTGTCCCTCTCCTCTCCCTTCTACCCTCTCTCATCACTACTCCAGCGTGCCCTCCCCACCATCTCTCCCACCCCCCAGTCTTCATCTTCCCATCTTTCTCCTCTTCCTGGGTCTCCCAGCACCCTCTCCCTCCACAACTACTATTACCATCTCCCCAGGCCCCTCCATTCCTACTCACCCAAACCCCTTCCCTGCTTGCCTTCCCCATCACCACTAGCCCTCCCATGGTCTCCCAGTCTCTTCCTCCCCAGAACAGCCCGTACTCTTCTCTCCTCTTCCTATCCCCAACATCCCCTCCCTCCTCTTCCCTGGCTCTATAGCCCTCTCCATCCCCCATGTCCAGATCTGTCCCCTCCCAAATGCCCCCTCTCTCCCTACACTCCCACACCCACCCTGTTACTCCCCCTCCTCCCCTCTTAGTCTCCACAACCCTCCCCCCACTTCCTGCCAGACCCTTTTTTCTCAACTGTATCTATCCCCAAGTGCTGCTTAGAACACCCCCTTCCCCTGGTGTGGCTGGTACCAGTGTGTGGCCCTGGAGCGGGCCTGCCTTCCACCCAAGGGTGTCCAGAGCCAGAGCAAGGTGGGACCAGGGGCAGGAGACCTGGGTCTGGTCTTCAGTCATCCTACAGGTTATTGGTTGGGGACCCACTATGTGCTGGGCCCCTGCTGGTGATGGAACACCAAACAGGACTGTCCCCACACATTCTCACTGGAAGACAGATTTGATTTTATCTCTTAGCAAACACAGGGCACTCTACATCAGGGGCTGTTTTAACACAATAGTTCTCAAAGTGCCCCAGCAGCATCAGCAACACCAAGAGCTTGTTAAAAATGCAAACTCTCACTCTGTTTCGGACTTACTTAATCAGAAACTCTGGAGTAGGTGGGACCCAGTAACTGATTAACAAGCCCTGCAGGAGATTCTGACGCCAGGCTGAGTCCGAGAACTTCTGTTTTACCTGCTTTAAGTGAGCTCACTCCATCTTCAAACTGCTCCATGAAATAGGAACAATGGTTGTCTGCTTTCTACAGTTGAGGAAACTAAGGCACAGAGAAGCTAAGTAATTCCCCAGATCCCACAGATAGTAAGCCACAGAACTGGCCTTTCCACCTAGCTTCAGAATCCTGGCTCTGAATATGCTCTAGCGTCTCTATAATAATGTAAAAACAGTTTCAGTAATAATATAGAAAGTACAGCTGACCTTTATGGAGTCCTTGCTCAGTGGTAAGCCCTGTACTACCTTGATTCATTCTCCCAACAGCCCCAGGTTCAAACGCTCCTGGACGGAATCGGTCTGCTTTGCTCTTTACTATACTGCCATGAGTCTTCCACCCTTTATGGAGTCCTTGCTCAGTGGTAAGCCCTGTACTACCTTGATTCATTCTCCCAACAGCCGCAGGTTCAAACGCTCCTGGACGGAATCGGTCTGCTTTGCTCTTTACTATACTGCCATGAGTCTTCCACACAACGGTGTCTATGTACTAGAACTCGATGAACCTCACATACACTTTTTGTCCAGCTCTGATCCAATCACCTATGGCAGAGGTGGGGTCATGCGGACACCACGTGGCCACTATATCAGGCAGGACTCTTAATGGCAATGTCAGAATCCTAACTGAAAATTGAGGGAGAAAGAAAAAATAATCTGGAGCACACATAATGGCAAAGACCAAAGTGATATTTTTATATTCAGGCTTAACTAGATCAAGAATTTTCAATTGTAGTAAGAGAAATCTGTTTCTCTCCTTCTCTGTCTTGGTCTCCCTCTTCCCTTCCGTTCCTTCCTCTCTCTGTGTTAACTTTATTCTCAAGCAGATTCCCCCCTCATGGTAACAGCAAGCTCCAAAAACTTCAGATTGACAATCTTTCCAGTTTCAAAGCCCTCACAAAAATTTAACACCCTTTTCCCATTGGCCCCAGCAAAAGTCCCAGGGCTGCCTCCCACAGGCTTTGCCTGGCCGATTATTGTGGCCCAGGGGAGGGAAGAATAATCTGATTAGCCAGCCCTGGGCCCTGTACATACCTCTGGGGCCTGGATGTGGAATCACCTCAGTCTACCCATCATGGTGGGTGGGATCAGTTGGTTCAAGTGATGGCTAACTCCTCCAGCAGAGACTGGGGGATGGCAGGGTTGCAGGAGGGGGGACATCAGAAAAGATCAAGAGCAAGCAAGCCACATTAGACTTATCCAGGGCACATTAAATTAGCTAGCACACTGCATGGTATGCAGACACTGCTCAGTCATTGCTGGTTGTTATTATTGCTGCTCTAATTAATCCAAGGGGTTGGTCTTCTATGGAGGATGCATCTGGGGATGCTGGTTGGACAGAGGGTAGGCTCCTGACTTGCCTGAGCCTAACAAGACACCTCTCCACAGCCATGCAGTGCTTGCCCCCGCAGCCACTTCAGTCTGTGTGTGAGCCCCTGCCCTGCAGCCTGTCCGGGTGTCCAGGAGGTGGCAGGGCTTCCCACTCCGTGTGCTGAGGGCTGCAAGTGTGAAGATAGCTTCTTCGCAGCGGGGGTGCGGGGTGGGACTGCATCCCTGTGGACCACTGTCCTTGGTTCCACAGTGGCCAGTACTTCCCGAGTAGTCTTACTTGGATCATCTTACTTTGCCTGTGATCCCCATGCTCCTCCTCATCTGCACCTTCCCATCAGTACCACCTCACCATTCACCCCCCTTCATTCACAGCCTGGCCAGACTATCCTCATCAAGGACTGCTCCTCCTCCTGTACCTGCCAGCTGGGAGAGGATGTGACCTGTGTGCCCTTCCACTGCCCTACAGGGGAGGCTTGTGGCATCACAGATGGAGTCCTAGGCCACAGATTGCAACATGACCAGGGCTGTGGTCTGACAGGTCAGAGATTTAGGCATGACTCCTGGATCCTGGGAAGGAGGCAACTAGGGACCTCAACTTCTGGGTCTGAGGGAGGAGAGAACTAGGGACCCAGACTCAAGATTGCAACATGACCAGGGCTGTGGTCTGACAGGTCAGAGATTTAGGCATGACTCCTGGATACTGGGAAGGAGGCAACTAGGGACCTCAACTTCTGGGTCTGAGGGAGGAGAGAACTAGGGACCCAGACTCATGTGTCCCTGACGTTCTCTCCCCCATAGCCACTTTAGTCCCTGCCCTGAGCCCTGTTGCCCCACTTCTGGTTTCCCCACTATTGCTCCCTAGCACCAGTCCCTAGTGCCCTGAATACTCCCACTTTGTCCCACGTGGCTCTGCATGCCCAGCCACATGTGCCAACCCTTCAGCCCCAGTGTACTGAAGCCACCCCATGCCCCTACCTGTGACTGCGTGCTTGGCTGTCTGCTGTTGGAGGGGCACTGCTTGCCCAGCACCCACTGCTCCTGCTTTCTGCACTGAGGCTGCACTTTCTGGACACAGAACTGTACTCAGTGCTGCCATTGTCCAGCCCTCAGGGGCCTAGTAATTAGGGTGCCCCTGTGCTGGCCTGGCAAGTTCCAAAGTCACTGCAAGGCCTCCACACGTGCTGGCACCACTGCCTGCTGACCCAGTCCCCATCCAGCCCCATTGTCCTGGAGGGACCACTGGTCTGCACTGCAACTGGAGACTTCTACTTCCACACATTTGGACGATCCCACTATGAATTCCTCAGTTCCTGTGTCTACCACCTGGTGGGTATCTGTGGCACAGCCCATGCCAACTTTAAGCCCTTCAGCCTGGATCTGACCTTACTTCTGCGGCCACGTGGTTGCACCAAGGTCCTGACCCTCACAGCCTGTGGTCTGTGATGTGAGTCAAGCGGGAAAGACCTCGACTACATCCACATGAGGCTCCAGAAGCCCCACACTGACTCACTATTCCTCAGTGTCCGCAGTACTCCCAGGTAACTCATAGTGATCCCTCTTTTCCAACTGATGCCACATTTATTAACTCTCCTCAGCCTTCAAAGATGTCCACTTCGATCTCCTAGTGGCCCAATTCATCCCCCACCGATGGTTACTGACCCCCATTGACTTGCTTATTGACCCCTCCCCACTGACCCTCCACTTGTCATTATTAACTACATTGGGACTCCAATTACCCTCCCATTGACTCTCCATTGAGTCCTCAGTGATCATCCTATTTACTCCCTAATTGGATCACCTTTAACACACAGGCTCAGCCCTGATTTCCCCATCGATCCCCCCATTCACTGAGCATTCCATAATTCAGAGTGATCCACTGCCCCCCAACTGATCCTACTACTGTTATATTACATGTCCATTGACCCTATTTACTATATTGTTGACCCTCCCCCAAGTTGATCTGTACAAAGCAGTCTGTTGACCTCCACAGTAATCCATTGACTGGTCTGTTAATGTCCCATTTGTCCCCCAGTGGGTCTTCCCATTGAGCTCCCCCACCATCCACTGATACTCTCATTGAGCTTCCTATTGATATTATTGATTCCAGCATTGAATTCCCAGGCCTTTCTCTTCAGAGAGTTCTTAGAGTTTTCAAACACCACAACAAGCAGAGTGACTGTCCTAGATTAAAAGAGACTTTAAAAACACCAGTCGAGGGCCGGCCCGGTGGCGCACTCAGTTGAGTGCGGCACTTGGGAGCACAGCAGCGCTCCCGCCTAGGGTTTGGATCCCATGTGGAGACCGGTCAGCTCACTGGCTGAGCATGGTGCGGGCGCGACACCGAGGGTTGCGATCCCGTTACCGGTCATGAAAAAAGACAAAAAGGAAAAAAAAAAAAACACCAGTCGAGTTCAATTCAAACCTTGACTGGATCCTGTTTTGAAATGAACAGTTATAGGAGGTATTTTGTGGGCAATTGGGGAAACTTATCAAACTTTTTTATTTTTGCCCATCTCCTGGGTGAAAAAAAAATCTCAGTGGACTTTTAATTTGTACTTGTCTTATTAGAAAGTTAAGCATCTTTTCAAATGCTGAAGAAACATCAGTATTTCCTTTTCTGTTAACACTCTGAATAGTCTCTGTCCATTTTTAAAGTATTGGGTTGTTGGTCTTTTTCTTTTTGATTTCTAGGAACTCTTTAGATATTAGGGAAATTAGTCCTTTGTTTGTGATATATGTTACACATGTGACTTCATTGTTGATGTTGTTCATTATGGTTTTTTGGATCAGATTTTGAGTCTCTGTTTCTGCAGGTTGGAGAGGCACCATCCTTCCCATCTGCCAGGAATGCTGTGTGTGTATGGCTAAGGCCTCAGTGTGGGCCCTTTTCCTATCCACAGGGTGCAGGCTGCATCCTGGATGGGGGTGTGCCATGCTGTAAGGCTAGGGAGGGTGCCACATGCTGCCTAGTGCCTGGGAGCCTCTACCACCTTTGATGGCTTCAGTGGCCTTGCACCTATGCCTATCATGCCCTGTGCCCATGAACTAGCCACACTGGTGTGTTCCACGCCTCAAGATCTTGGCTGGTTCCATGTCATTGCTGACTTCCCGCTCTATCCTGGCTGCCTTGCCGGGAAACCACAGTGATTGTCAGCTTTAGGGATGGCCGTGCAGCCGTGGGGCCCAATTGTGAAATATGGGTGAGGGACTTCCCCAGTCCTAGCCAAGACCTGTGCATAATTTGGCATTGATCCCTAGGGCCTACGGATCCTTCACTGACCTCCCATGCCCTTCTAACACAGAACTGTTCTCCTGTGATCCTCCAACTTCACAGTGACCTCCACTGGCTAAATGTCATTGCTCTGATCTCCTCTGACCCCACACAAACCTGGCCCTCGATTTCTCAGGACCCACTTACCTCACCTTGACCCAAGGCCTGTTGAACTCCTGGGAACTACTGAGTGATTAAGTCTTTAATAAGGGAAGCACAGGCCAGAGTGATCAGAACTTTGATGGGGGAAGCACTGGCAGGGTGGGAGCCAGAGGAAGTGCACCCATTTAGGAGATTGGTGAGGCTTTCTGAAGGAGGTGACAAATGAGCTGAGAGCTAAAGTTAGGCACAGGAAGAGAGCAGGAGGGAGCATTTCAGATCAAGGCTGTGGTGAAAAATCAACTAATGAGTGTAATATAATAGCCCAGTAAATGTCCTTGGACTTAGGGCCAAGGAGGCCGTTGCTGACTTAAGAAATCACAAGGTCCAGGGAGCAAAGGAGCAGCATCTGGATTACAGGGTTGAGGAGTGAGACTTGAGCAAGTGGAGACAGCAGGCACAGACACCTCTTGACAAGTTGTCCATGCAGAAAGGAGAGAATGAAGATGAGCCAGGAAGAGGCAGAGGGCAAGGGCTATCTTAGAAATGGCTCATTATTGTTATGATTTTGAGATGGTAGAGACTCAGGGATGTTTAAGTGCTGATGGGAAGTGGCCAGACAGGGAGGGGTTGGAAATCCAGGAGAGATACCAGGGTAGAGGATGCATGGCTCCCCTCGGAACATGGAAGCAAACTAGCAGCAGGAGAATTGAAATCTGGCCAGGCAAAATGGATAGTACTTATAAGGGGGCAAAATCTGAAATTCTGTGCTGAGAAATGGAATCCAGCTATGTGGTTCCAGGCTAACTGTAGGTGTGGGAGGATGGGCCAGTGAGAGAACAGCCAGCATATCTGGCACAACCTGGCAGGTAAGCTAAGCAAGAGACTTTGGTTAAAGGGTTGAAAGACTTTGTGTCTCTTAAATATCTAGTGTAACCTTGTCAACTGACTCAACCTCTCTCTATGCCTCAGTTTGCTCATGCATAAAAAGTGGTAAATGTAGTACCCATCACATAGGGTGGCTGTGAGGATACCTGTAAAGTGCTTGGCATATGCTAAGTGCTCAATATGTTTAAGCTGTGACCGTCCTTGCAGCTACTTTTACAATATTGGAGAGGTGGTATACATAGGAGAATGGTTAAGAACACAGGTCCTGAAATCAGATTCCCTTGATTCAAACTGGCCCTGCCGTTTACCAGCTGTGCGAACCTGGGCAAGGAATGTTACTTCTCTAGGCCTCAATTTTCTAATCAGTAAGAGGCAGATAGTACTATAAATGTACCTTAGTAGGGCCGACCCTGTGGCGCACTCAGGAGAGTGCGGCACTGGGAGCACAGTGGCGCTCCCGCCACGGGTTCGGATCCTATATAGGGATGGCCGGTGCGCTCACTGGCTGAGTGCGGTGTGGACGACATCAAGCCAAGGGTTGCGATCCCCTTACCGGTCACAAAACAGACAAAAAAAAAAAATCTACCTTGGTAAAGTGTCATAAGGATTAAATAGCAACTATCATTTAAAATATTAAAATAAATGTTTAATAAACTATTTGAAATACTCACTAAAAATAAAAGTATTACATAAAATAATGTAAATTAGGTGGCAATATATTAAAATATGTTGCCTCACATTATATTGCATGCTTTATTATACTAATAAACTATGTCATAATTCCTATAAAATAAGAAATAATAAAATATTAAGATACGTGGAATTGTGCCTGAGCACAATTGAACACATAGTAAGTGCTCAGTAAACAATTATTAGATGATGAAGACACAGGTGGGAGAAATGTGGTCGGTTTTTTCTATAACGCTCCTTTTTAAGAAAGTGTTTATTACGAAAAATTTTCAAGCATCACAAAATAAGAACAGTGTATGAAACACTATGAGTTCATCACAGTTACAAATATTTTGCCATTCTTGATTTCATCTTTTCCTCCCACTCTTTTTTTGTTCGCACAGGGGATTTTAAAGCCAATCCCAGATCTTATTCTAGCAAAGACTTGGATATACATTTCTGATAGAGATACACAGGACAGATATCACAGCGGTTTCTGAGCTCCCCTTCCCTGCCCCTGCTCTCTGCAGGTGAGCTGACGCCCAGGACGCCCTACGCGGCTGCGGTCCCACGTGTTCGGGGGCGTGGTTGCACGCTGGGCCGAGGGCTTCGAGGTTATCATCCAGCAGTCCCCCGATGGTCCGGGTGCTGGTGGGGCCCGGGGAGGCCAGCAGGGACACAGCTACGATGACCCCTCCAGGCAGCCTGCGGGGACTACAACGGAATAGCGGCCAACGACCTGATGCTCCCGGAAGGACTCGGGGTGCCAGCCTAGTCGACAAGTTCAGAGAATGCCGGACTAACAGCTGTTGAGGACTTTCCCACCACCAGCCCAACTACCTGAGCCACACGCTACCTTTGGAGGCTTGGCGCCCACACCCTCTCTCTGCTTGTTTTCCCACAGCACAGAGAAGCTTGTCCAACTGGCCGTGACCCAACATTTCCCTGAATGACCTTGTCCCTCTGCGCGTCCCCAAGGCTGGGACCCCCGACACGGGCCTGCCATGGCGGGGAGAACGCACAGACCTTCCAGAGATGGTTTAAATAACTGATGACAAAAACATGCTTGTGCCTGTCTTCCCTCTCCCTGTGACCCCGCGCCCTTGAAGACCCAAGCGTCCGAACCCCTTCTCCCAGGACCCAGGAATTAGGTCAGGACCCCCGTTCCCTTCAACCCAAGACTAAGAGTCCGAGCTCCTAGCTCCCTCCTACTCCCAGACCCAGGTGCCACTGTCCTCAGAACTTCAGACCCCGCAGACACCGATTCCCCACGGGCCGGGCCAGTGCACTAGCGGCCCCGCCCTCCACGCAGGCCGCTGTGACGTAACTGCAATGACAGCCAATCGGGGGCGACGGCGCCGGATAGTCGGGGGCAGGAGGCGGAGGTTTTGGAAGGCGCGTGGCGGAAGTGGTTGCTGAGTTGTTCCGTTGCTGGGTGTTCCCACAGCCCAGCTGCCATCATGAGCCGGCCCAGCCGGCTGCAGAGGCAAGTTCTGAGCCTGTACCGCGAGCTGCTGCGCGCCGGGCGCGGGAAGCCGGGCGCCGAGGCACGGGTGCGGGCCGAGTTCCGGCAAAACGCCTGCCTCCCACGCTCCGACGTGCTACGCATCGAGTACCTCTACCGCCGCGGGCGGCGCCAGCTCCAGCTGCTGCGCTCCGGCCACGCCACGGCCATGGGCGCTTTCGTACGCCCGCGGGGCAGAACCGAGGAGCCCGGCGGCACGGAGACCCTGGGGATCCCGTCTGACGACGATGACGATCCAAGGAGTACAAGGGCACCGCAGACCCGGTCCGAAGGACAGTGACATGCAGAAGGGCTCACTCGATGGCGCAGGGAAACTGGGGGACCTGCCTGGTTGCGTGGGGGGCGGGGGGCACCAGGGAACCCGCCTGATAGAAGGTGGGAAGTCTTGAGAGACTAGCTCGACGATTGGGGAAACGTCTTCTTGGCGACGTGGAGGACCTATAGAGCCCCGTGATGGACCGCGAGAGATTCCTGACCTTTTCCGATGCATGATGACAGGTCGGACCCCTCCATAAAGACTTGGGAGTGCCTGGGGCACCAGCGAGCTGGACAATGTCAAGCTGAGATCTACTTATCCAAAGACATGGACAGAGAGAATGAGACACCCTTCTCTTGACGTCTAAGAACATACTCACCCCAGCTCCTCAAGGAGAGTGTCCTTTTCTGTATTTAACTGTGAGAAGAGCAGGCTTTTTGCTGAGGAGTTTGGGAAGATGCCCTGATGAATGGTGAGAAGCCCGGAATCCCCCCTTGGAAAACCTTTCCCCTATTAATTGTGGTAAACTAGGACCATGAGGAAGAGAAGGGGTCTTTCACCTCAGCTGGTCAACTAAATACCCCTCAAGATCCCTACTTGATGGTTCTGTGGGGCAACCCCGGCTCCTGTGCCCCTTCCACCTCAGGAAGGGCTTAACAAAGGGAATAAAATTGGAAATGCGCTTACTTCCCTGTTGACGGTCTTAAAGATTTTATAAACTGGGGGACTTTTGAAGAGGCCCTCCTCCCTACACACACACACATACACACACACGCGAAGTGACCCTCTAGGAGGGGATGCATGTGGGAAGCTTTCTTTTGCCCTCTGGACCTCTCGAGACTGGCAGATTGGTTGAAGTGGCATAGTTCTCTCTCCTGGGCAGATCCATGGAGGAGACACACCCTGGCTGTATCTCAAAGAGACCCCAGTTGACTCCTTACTGACGGGTAGTGAGGCAGGAGAGGAAATGGAGCTGAGGAGGCTTGGTTGGTAACCCCTTAGGCAGTAGTGAGGATCTCAAACCCTTTTCAGTGTTTCACAAAACCTGGAAGCTTCCATCCTTTTCAAATCTGGCTAAGGAGTCCAGCCTCAGCTACAAGCTGGGATTTTTATCAGCAAGGCCTTGGGGTGGGGGAGGGGAGATGGACCCATAGACTGTGGGCATACTCTCTCCTATGTCCCCATATGGCCCTGCCTAGACATTGTCTGGGGTACTGCATTTTGCAACCCTGAACTGTATTTGCCCCCCTTGTCAGTTAAATAAGTGAAAAGCTGATGCATTCTTGCAGATGCAGTTGTGGGGAGGAGGAGGACCTTAGGAAAGGAGTCCAGACCTCTGACTAAAGGAGGATGGACAGAAGAGAAACATGGTCACTGCCCTAATCCCAATGGAGGAGCCTAGTGTCCAAATAGTTTTTGTTTTTTAAAAAAAAGATGACCAGTAAGGGGATCTTAACCCTTGACTTGGTGTTGTCAGCACCATGCTCTCCCAAGTGAGCTAAGCGGCCATCCCTATATAGGGATCCAAACCCATGGCCTTGGTGTTATCAGCACCACAGTCTCCCAAGTGAGCCATGGGCCGGCCCCTAAATAGTTATAAAGTGAGATTGAAATTTGAAGAAGTAGGAGTTTGCCAGAAGGTGGGAATATAGGCTTCTAAGCAGGAGGACCAGTGTGGACAAAGGTGTGGAGAGGATGAAAGGGAGAAATGCAGGGTTACAGCTGGGGCCTGAGTGCCCCAGAGCACAAGGCTGTGGCAATACTTGCATGTGGCTTCTGCTTCAGCTTTGTTTCTGGTTAGTACTCACCACGGTACTTTAGCCACCTTGTTCATCTCTCTCAGCCTCAGTTTTGTTTTGTTTTGTTTTTTCATCAGGGTGATCCAGTTAATCCTGCCCTGGCTCCATCTCAGAGTAAAGACGAAGTCCTAAAAGTGGGTAATGGGGTCCTACCCATCCAGCTCCCATTACTTCTCTAACTGCATCTCCCATTTCTCCCTCACTCCTGGCTCCATGAGTGTGAGCCCTAATAAGTTCCAGGATGGGAGCTTCCAGCCGGCTACAGGCAGTGATCCACATCTGTCTGAATGTGAGCTAATAGTATAATACCCACCACACTAAGAAGGTACCCTGAGATTGAAGAATGAAGCAGGCCACTACATATGATTTACAAGGAGTTTATAATTTATTTATTTATTTATTTATTTTGGCCCCTGGACAGTATGGGGATCTGAATCCTATTCTTATTCTTATTATTCTTATTATTAATGGATGAGTTAAAGGGATCTGGGGGAATATTGAGTGCTGTGCAGATCCTTTCTCCACAACCCCCGGGGGAGGAGTTGATGCTTATAAGGCACTTAGGGACAAAAGTGGAGCTGTGCGAAAGGAAGAAAGACTGCAGAAATAGAAGATTCCCAGGTGCCTCACAGCCTTCCGTTGCTTATCCTTGGGGTTGCTGGATTATTCTTATCTTTTTGTTTGTTTTTTGTGGGTTTTTTGGGCAGCTGGCTGGTCAGGGGATCCAAACCCTTGACCTTGGTGTTCTCAGCACTACACTCGCCCAAGTGAGTTTACAGGTCAGCCCATTCCCCTTATCTTACACAAGCATAGCATTCTGTTCCTCTGCCGTCCTCAGTTGCTAAGCAACCTATGCAGGGGAAAGATTGTAACTATTGAAGGCAAAACTCCAAACGCCACTAGAATGGAGTGAGTTCTGACCAGCATTCATACAAGATCCCACTGAGGCTGGGCATCCTGGGTCAAGAAGGAAAGAGACATTCCCCCTGGGTGTTACAAATGGATGGGGTTTGCCAGGTAGAGAGGGTTGAGTAGGGGAATGACTGATTTGAGGGAGGAGGTATGCAGGTGAGTGGTGATTAAGAGCATGAACCCCAGAACTGGAAGACAGGGTTTGAATCCCAGATCAAAAACTTACTAGTTACATAATCGTGGGCAAGTGATTTAACCTCTTTGTGCCTCAATGTCCTTATCAATGAAATGGGTATAGTAATGGTGCCTCGCTCATATGGCTGTTATGATGACATAGTGAATTAAATACAAGTACTGTCAGCAGATGATGTCTCCCTCACGCCCACCATGACCCTTTTGCCCACTTGAGTTCAACTGCAACTGCAGAAGCAGGTTGCCAGGCAGCTGCCAGCTTCCTGCCCTGAGCCCTGTATCTCTTCTGCTCTGCTTGAGGGCTTTCTGGGAATTTGGGACATGGGTTAATGCCCTCAGGGACTACCTTCAGCCTGTAGGGGACACCAATCACTGGCCAAGTGCCCAGGCCTGCCTCTTGTCTGATGGGACAATTGCAACATGTGTCCTACAGAGTTTCTCAGAACTCCCCCATAGGATTGGGCCCTAGTTGCCCACAGTGGTTACCATTCCATGAACACCTTTATTGGCTTTCCCCCTGCCCTGTCTCACTTTCCCCACTCCCTCATTCCTGCCTCCAGGGATTACCTCCCAGTTAAGCCACCTCACCTGAGTACTAGACTCAAAATATGCTTATGCGTAAAGGATGGGCACAGTGCCCAGTACTCTGCTGATACTCTGTGTGTGTCTGCTGCTGTGTTTTTGCTCTCCTAAGGTAAAGGGTCAACATTTCTCAGACCCTTGACCCTGTCTATTAAACAAGAATCTCCTGATCTAAGAAAGTTCCTATAAAAAAAAAATGAGGATTGGAATAATTTGAAATATGGATTATGAGTTAAAAATAGAATTGAATTAAGTGGTTAAGTTTTCTAATTCTGATAACTACTATAATTGTGTAAGAGAATGCCTTGTTCTTAAGATACACACTGAAAATATTTAGGAGTAAAGAGGCATCACATCTGCAACTTACTGCCAAATGGTTCCAAAACATATGCACATGTATAAATATATTAACGAGAGTGTGGATAGTAAAGAAAATGGAGCAAAATGTTAGTTGGTGAATCTGGGTAAAGGGTATATGGGAGTTTGTACTATCCTAAAATTTTTTGGTAATTTGGAACAAAACAAAAAGTTACAGAAATCAAAAACCAAAAAAGTCAACGATCTATCACTGTCTCACTAGTTATTATTTATCTTTGGAAATCAGAGATCCTCACACACAGGGCACATTTTTATAAAAGGAAAGCCTAAATTTTGTCAGACTTTATTAAACTCTTAAGCATAGCTGCTGCTTCTCGGATTTTGCAATTAATTAAAATTAAATAAAATTTCAATTTTGTCAGACTTTATTAAACTCTTAAGCATAGCTGCTGCTTCTCGGATTTTGCAATTAAATAAAATTTCTTTTTTTTTTTTTTGCCTTTGAAAAAATAACATCTGGTGTCCCTTGCAGCTGCTAATCTCCACTCTATTAGGAATCACAGGTTACTAGAATATGTTCTTGTCTTGGGTCACAAACTCAACTCTCCCAATGACCTAAGCCAGTGACCAGTGCATGAGGTGGCTCTGCGGGGCCGTTGGGAACTCTGGGAAACTCGGTATACCTGACAATTTCCCATCACTCCTATTCAGCACCCTTCCTTGAATAGCAACATCCTGGGTATGAATGATATGGGCGAAATGCCTGGAATTTTTTTACAGTGATAAAAGTATTGTAAATAGATTTTAAAACAGAGTCCTGATCTTCTGGAGATGCTCCATGAATGGGTTAAAAAGGATATGACATCTAGAGTTGGCTTCAAAGTAATCTAGGGAAGAGGTAGTGGGTGCCTGGGAGAATGAAACCAGATTGGCCCTGACTTGATAATGGTTGGAGCTGATGATGAGGTCACAAGGACTTGTAATGCTGTTCCTTCCCTTTTTGTACCAGTTCAAAAATTACCAGAATGAAAGCTGAAAAAACCCCAGTGGTGCCCATCTTGCTCAGACTAGTCTTCACTGTGGTCTCACCTGATCTGGCCCCATCACCTCTCTCACCCACTCTCCCCCTCCACCACTCACGCTTCAAGCCACACTAGCCTTCCCATGTGCCAGGTGCGTTCCTACCTGAGGGCCTTTGCACATGCTCTCTCTCAAGGTCTGCATTGTTCAGTACCATAGCTGGGACTACCTGTGACTTGAGCATTTGAAATGTGGTTAGTGCAACTGAGGAACTGAATTTTTAACTTCATAAATTTTAAGTAATTTAAATTTAAAAACTGAAGTAGTGAATTTTTTTCTGTTACAGAACTGTATTGTTTTTGGGGTTTTTTTCCCCCTATATAAAGATGACCAGTAAGGGAATCTTAACCCTTGACCTGGTGTTGTCAGCACCACACTCTCCCTAGTGAGCCATGGACTGGCCCTCACAACTGTATTGTTTTGGTAGGACTATATTTCATTTTTATCTGTTAAAAATTTGGCATCCAAATTGAGATGTGCTTAAGTGTGAAATACACACCAGATTTCAAAGAATTAGTAGGAAAAAAGGATTGTAAAATATCTCATTATTTTTATATCGACTGCATATTGAAGTGATAATATTTTGGATATATTGGTTAAATAGAATATAAATTAAATTATTAAAATTTCGGCCATTTCTACTAGAAAATTTAAAATTACATTTGTGGCTTGCATTATATTTCTATTGGACAGTGCTGTTATGTGAGTCCACATGGCTTGTTTCCTCACTGCAATTTGCTATAATATCTAACATAATGACTTTGCTGTCTCCCTGATGCCTTTTTCAACCACCCTATTTAAACTGTACCCCCTTTCCCTTTGCCTACTTTATTTTTCTCCTTAGCACTTATCACCATCTGACCTACTATGTATTTTGTTATTTATTTTATTTATTTTTGATCTCCCCCACTGGAATGTCAGCTTCAGAGAGACGAGGATTCTAGTCCATCTTGTTCTATGTCATATCCCTGCTCCTTGACTGGCCTGGCTCATAGCAGACAGTCAATATTTAAGTGAATGAATGAATAAATGACACAGATTTGCTCCATTACCAGTTCTGTTGGGTCAATATTGCCAAGACCTTGCCCACCCTATTTGCTGGTGATCCCAGGGAGACCATGCCTTCTCCTTGGTTGGGGGCAGACTTAGCCTGGCATTTGAAACAGGACAGACCAGGTTTGCATCCTGACTTTTCTCTGAACCTGGAGTCTCTCCCAGAATCTGCTGCTTTCCCCACCCCCTCAGTATCTCTTCCCCGCTTCTAGTACACAGCAACTTGATCTTCTTTGGAGACCCATCGCTTGCCCACTTTCAGTCCTCCTTCAGGCTGAGTTGACTGCAGCCCCAATGAGGATGGGGCATGTGACCCAGGCCAGTGGAGCTAGCCTGGGAAGTGACTGCTATTGGCTGCCATATGTGTGCCTGGAGGTTTGAGGGGCACTCTGGCCACCACTAGGATAAGAATGAAACCAAAACTGGAAAGAACTGAGAGATGGAGACATCATTTGGGTCCCTGGATCTAGCTGTGCCTGGAGTCCTAAACAGCTCAGTTACCCACAAAAATAAGTTCCCATTTCTGTTTAACGTCAGTGGGGGTTGGGCTTCATTCAGTCACTTGCTCCCTGTGTGGCCTCAGCCAGTGAATTCCCCTCTTTGAGCCTGCTTCCCATTCTATTAAGTGGAGCCCCCTCATTGGGTGATTGTGGGAATTACTGGAGAGGGGATCTGTGCACATCCAGGAGCCCAGCACAGGGCTTCCCCCTCCTGTCCTGAAACCTGAAGCTCTGGGGAGACGACTCCAGGACTGAGCCCTGACAATGCAGCCTGGTGTTGTTAAGACCCTGGGAAGGGAGGTTTCATATTCCTGGGCCAATGATGGCCCTGCCCAAGAGCCCACCTTGTGGAATGTTTGAACAGAGCACCTGTGTGGATGCAAGTCAGGGGCTGCAGCAGATACTGTTGGCAGTTCACCCACATCACCTGCACCCTTCCCAGACACATCCCTAGCTTCCTCTGGCAAGCACCTGTGCTTCTTCGCCTGAGGGAGGGACCTTCATATGCCAGAAGTGTTAGGGAGTTACTATCTCCAGGAATAGTCCTCAACAATGAGAGAAGGAAGCTGGTATACAGATGCGACAACTTCGCGTCTTGGGTGGAACAACTTTGAACTGTGTTTGACACACTTTCGATGGCGCCCCAGGTATCCAGAACAACAACCAGCTCATTAACTCACCTGATACTGGCTTTCTCCCTTCCCTGGCTTACTTCCTCACTCCCCTACCGCTCTTCCTAGTATCATCTCCCAAATAAACTATTTGTGCTTGAATCTTTGCACTGGGGACTGGAGGAACCCAAACCCAACACAAAATGGGCTGATTCAGTTTTATGTTCTGTGCTCAGGGTGAAGATGTCTATCCAGACATATCAGGGCCATAGCCTAGATTCTGGGTACTCAAGCACCCAATGTCTTCACACATCCTTTGACAATGACCATTTATTGCATATGTCTGGCCTGTGTACTCAGATTGGGGGGAGACCATTGACATAGCTGAATACCAGGTATGGTGTCCTGGCCAGTTGGGTGTGAGAGCAGCAGGGGCCCCCTGACATGGGCAGGAGCAACATGGCACCCACCAGGAGAAGGAAAAGGAGGAGGAGGATAAGGAGGAAGGTGAGGGGCTGCCTGGATGCAGGATCAGGGGTCCTGAGAAGGGAAAAACAGTGTTAAATACATGGTTGGCTACCACCTTGAGCCCTATCCCCCACACCCCAGACCCATCTCCCTGGCATCTCACCCAGGATCCACTTCCAGCATCACATCCTGGAGACTGGAAGATGCTTGCCTCTTCTTGTCCCAAGGGGACAGAGTAGCCAGCAGCAGAATGGATGGAAGTGACACTTAGTGTGGACTTTCCCTTACTGCTACATACCTACAGGGCTGGTCTTATTTCTCCTCCTTTCCTGGCATCCCCACTGTCCCCAGGACCCACGTGGACTTGGAATATCTCCAAGTGTAGTGGATGTATGTTTCGTGCCTGTCTTCCATCCAATCCAATCCCCTTTTCTGTTAGTAGTGATTCAGTCTGGGGAGGGGGAGTGGTCATGCCTCCCACACTTAGACCTTCAGGTTCATGTGAGGCTGATCCCCACCTCCCCCACTTCCATCATCAGTGGGCATCCAACCCAGACCTGGCCACTCCCATTGGTTCAGGGTACAGCCCATGACCCAAGCCGGGCAGGTGCAAGGCAGCCCTGGGACTTTGGCTGCTGCCAGTAGGTCACTCTCCTTTCCTTGGGGTGGGTAAACAGTGGGAAGTGTGTGTGTAGTGGTTGGGGCAGCATTTTGCTGAGAAGGAGCCACCTTGGGGAAGTAGAGCCCAAGAGAGGGAGAGACTGAGCCCTTATACTATTTGAGGTCCTGAATTCAGCAGTGCCTGGACTTTTCAGTTACATGAGAAAAGTAGTATCCCTTTTTGTGCTTTTCAATTTGGGTTGGGTTTCTGTCACTTGCCATCAAGATTCCCAAATGGTACATTTGGCTGAGGACCAGCTCACCTGAGGCTTCTGAAGTGGAGACCGTCTTCGGTGACCTGCTAAGCGTTTCCGGTGTCTGAGGCCCAACACAAGCATGTCCTGTGGGGAGAGAGGAATATAGTTCTTGGAAAACCAGCAATAAAGAGAAACATGGTTGGGGAAGGGCAAGGATACGGGTGTCTTAGAGATGAGATTCTGGGGAAATAGAGAGATCTCACAAGAGACACCAGGAGAGGTGCCCAGCCAAAGAAACCAAGAGAAGAGATATTACTTATTCATTCATTCAACAAATATTTAATGAGTGTCTTTTACATGCCAGGCACTGTTCTAGGAGCTTGGGCCACAGTGAGGATGTAAACAGGCAAAACCCTGGCTTCCATGGAGCTTATATTCTGGTAGGAGAGAGACCATAAATTAATAAATAAATGTAGGATGTCAAGCTGAGGTAAGTGCTGTTAGGAAATAAAATAAGAAGATAAGGAGTGCTAATGTTTTAGGGCCAGGGCAGGCTTCTCTGAAGAGGTGACATTTGAGGAGAGGCTGGAATAAAGTGAAGAGGTGAGCTGGGAACACATCAGGGAGCTTTGAGATGGGAGTGAATTTGGCGTGTTTGCAGAAGAGCCAGGAGGCTAGTGCCATGATGGTGTGAAGACTGGGGGGCAGGGAGAGAGGAAATGGGGTTGAGGATGTAGACAGAGAAAGATGTGAGAGAGGGAAACAGTGAGACAAAGGCAGACACAGAGATAAAAAGAGACGTAGAGGGAGAGATGAGCCACCAAGACCTCATTGAAAAGGAAGGACCCTGCTAGAAGGCACACAAAGGTGCCCCGTGGGTACCTGGTGCTGAGGAGGGGGTCCCTCAAGGGGTTCTGCTCTCACCTCAAGGCCTTTTCCCCTGCCCTGTGGGCCTCTGTGGCCACACAGTTCACAGGGAGCCCCTGGTGTCTGGGCTGTCTTCTGCCCCAAAGGCCGGAGGCCCCCAACGTCCCCTGCTGGGTCCCACTCCAACTCTGCTGGAATGGGGAGGCTACTGGGTGCCCAGGGCCCCCAGACCTCACCAGATCCTGGCCTGTCTGAGTCCCCCTCGATCTCCAAATCCTGGTCCAGCGTGGTGGCCTCCTCAAACACCTGGGTCAGAGGACAGAGGTCATGGGAGTTGTGAGACTCGGGCCTAGGCCAGGGACCACCAGGGTGGGCCATACCATGCTGTAGCTGACCAGCTGGGCCTGCAGCTGCCAGAGGCGTTGGAAGATGGTGTCTTGGTGGGCTCCAAGGGCCCTTAGGAGCTGTTCCAGGAATGCCCAGGCCCTTGGCTCATTCCACTGGGCCAGCCCTTCACCGAATGCTAGCAGTGCATCCACGTGCTCAGCTGCCCCTTGTAGGTCTGCCTGTAGGGCCTGAGTACACATGGTTGGACATCACCCCCCTCACACACCAAGGACACCAGAGACCCAGAACCTGCAGTTATCCCCTCCTCCATTTTCTATCCAGAGACCTGGAACATGTAATAAACCCATTTCCCACCCCAGAAAGCTGGCCCCACTTCTGGGGCCCTGGCCACCCTCTGATATCCTGGCTTCCCACTGCCTACCTGTAGTTGGAGCATCCTACTCCTGGCTAATGCCCAGGGCGCTGGCTGTCGCTCCAGGTCCTGCAGCCAGAGGCCTAGCCCTAATAGGCAAAGGTGCAGGCTGTCCTGCTCAGCCTCCAAGACCTCCAGGCCAGCGATGCAGTGCTGGGAACAGGGGGTGAATCAGGGCCAATGGGCCAATCAAGACATTACCTCCCCCCGCCATTGCCACCCTCTTCTGTAGGCTCCTGCCTTCTGGATGCTTCTCTACAGCAGAGTCCATCTCTGGGTTTGCACCTGGGATGCTCCCACCTGGGGATCTTCCCACTGGAGCCAAGCCTGGGGACATCTAAATTCAAGGTCTCCAGGTTCTCAAGCCTCCTGAAAATTTGAATATGTGGGGCCTGGGGGTCTGGACAGAGAGGGGCTAATAGAGCTGGGCAGCCCCCCAAGAGGAATGGGACAGCACCAGGACCAATGATGAAAAACTTCTCTCCCAGTTGGTGAAATATTGAAATACTTCTATACTGATCAGTAAAGAAATATTTTCCAGAGTGTCCCTCCCCTCACCGATGCTCGGCCCCTTTCCAGAATCATCACCTCATTCCCAGTGTGGAGGCCAGATTCTGGGGGACAGAAAGGAGGTAGGGGCTGGCACAGGAGTCTGGGTCACTTCAGCTCACCTCACAGTGTTTGTCCCCAGGTTGGTCCTCCTGGGAAGAGGGTGTTGACAATCTTGGGGGACTGACAGTGGGTTCAGTGCCCCTCAGGACACCCTGGAAATGCTCAGGAGGGTCGAAGGAGTCCTGTCCCAGTTTCTGGGCCTGCTCCGGCCTAGGATGTAGGGAACATTGACAAGCTCCTGGGTGAACCTCAGTGCCCCATTTTCCACCCCACCCTAACCCCACCCCCAGCTGTCTCCCATGTCCCCAGGTCATCATAACTACAGCTCTTCCTATCCTCAAATGGCCCCTGCTACTGCCCCCACCCTCTTGGGACCACATTTCAAAAGCCCCAGCCCCCACCTGATTCTCTCCTCTCCAGATGCAAGGCAGATGGTGCATCCAGCAATGTCTGGCTCCCTAGGAGTTCCAGGGGGATGGTTGAGGGGCTCTGAGGGGAGTCTAAGACTCAGAGGGGGGGACAAGGCCATAGCTGGAGGGCCTGGGGACAGAGAGTCAGGTCAGGACACCCAGTAAAAGCTTTTTCCCTAGCCAGGATATCTCCCCTAGACCTAGTCAGCTGAACTCACCCAGGCCTGAGGCTGTGGAGAGGCCCAGAGGCAGACCTAGTTCCACCCCTTCCAAGAGGAACCTGGACCCAGTTAATTTGATGCGATGCCCAGCTCAGGTGACAGCAGAGCCACTTAACTCCTTCCTCCCTAGCAGTACCAGTAGCTAAGCCTCCCAACATCACCCCACCCCATTCCAAGGAGGTTCCAGATATAACCCCCCACCCCCTCCCTAAAGAGCCCTGGATTCTGCCCCACTCAATGACCCAAATGGTGGACCTCCAGGGCCTACCCCACCTACTTACAGTGCCAAATGCTGTGTCTACCAGGAACCCCAGCATCTGCCCCCTCCCCGCAAATAAATCTAAAACTAAGGAAAGACATTTTTGGTTTATTAGGAATGGGGTCTTCTCTTGTGGTTCCCACAAAGTTACTGGGAAAATAAATAACCCAGGGGAGCCGTCTCTGTCCCAGGGCTCCAAGGTCACAGACTTGCGGCAGCCCCAGGGGGCAGGAGCCCGGAATCCCGCTAGTCCTGAAGCCTGGCGGTCACTTGCTGAGCAGGAGGCCGGCGCGCAGCACGCGGGGCACGCGTCGGATGGTCAGCGAGACGCGGGTTCCGCGGACCAGGCGGGCTCCGGGCTGCGCCGATGGGCAGGAGGCTGCATTGGGCGGCATGAAGGCGGCGTCGAGCGTGTCTTCCCGGGCGGCGGCGATGCCGTGGAGGAGGCGTGTGTAAGCGGCGCCACGGAGCACCAGCAGGCTGCACGGTTCCAGCAGCAGCGAGGTGGTGGGCTGGGGTGGGGGCCGAGGCTGCGGGGTGGGTGATGGTCAGCGGGTCTCCAGAGGTCGGGGGGTGTGCGAGAGGTCAGCAGGCTTCAGGAGTCAGGGGAGTCCCCGGGGCAAAGGCTGAGGAGCAAGCATGTTCCCAGGGATAGAGGGTTTGGGGGTCGAGGAGTGAAAATCGGCAGGCCCCAGGCAGGGAGCTGTTGGGCAGGGAGGGCGAGGGGACAGGAACTAGGCTGTAGATGGGGGGGGGGGTCAAAGGATCATTGGAAATGGGAGCTGCAGATGGGATCTCCAAGGGGCTGGGGCAGGGGCTGAAGGATCAGTAGTCCCCAAGATGCTGGAGCAGTGCTGGGCTTGAGCAGGCATGGCTGAAGGTGGGACCGGGTAGGGGCAGAGGGTAGAGCGAGTGGGCTATAGGGGACACCAGCAGAGTATGAGGGGATGTGGAGTATCCAGGAGCAGGTAGAGCTAAAGCCCCAAGGAACAGCCAGGGGCAGGGTGTCCAGGAGAGTTCTATGAACACTGGGGTGTCAGAAGTGCATCACTCAGAGAAAAAGGTCAGAGAAGTTGCTGTCAGGACATCTGGGGCCTCCTTGAGCAGCGAGTCATGTGTTGAGGGGCCAAGGAGAATCTAGAGGTGTCCTCCAGCACAGTTCACATTACTGGAGTGGCAGGATGTCAGTGTTGGGGTGCCTTGTGCAGTGGGTAGAGAGTCAGGGCATCTGGGAGGATGTTGGGGCACCCGTGAGTGAATGACACTGGGGTATCTGATATCAGAGTGTCTGTTGGAGTATTGGGGAGCCCTACAGAGGGTATATGTGCATGTTGGGCTGTTGAAGTCTTGAGTGTGTGGGGTTAGAGGTCTGTGGGGTGTCAGGGACATCCACTCAGCAGGCAGGGGTATTGAGGTACCTGTGGATATCATGGTATTTAGGGTACCCTGCATGCATGCAGATGGGTTGGGTGTCTGGGAAGAAGTGGGTGTACCCCATGAGCGGAAAAAGGAAGGTGTCTGGGAGGGTGTCAGGAGTACCCAAAAGGCAGGGGGGATTGGGTTATTTTGGAGGGTGTGGGATGTCAGAGCACACATGAGTGGTTGGGGCAGTATCTCAAGGCCCACCTGTTCTGTAGGGTCATCATCCTCTGGCTGCCGCAGCTTGTAGAAGTCCAGCATGGTGTGGGAACCCAGGCTGATGGTGGTGACGGTCGGGTAGTACAGTGGTCCATCCTCATGGGGCTAGGGAGTGGGCACCAGGGCTGGGCAGGGCAGGAGTCCACACCCCCCACCCTCTGGGTTAAAGGGGGGCTCCCAAGTTGGGAACAGGGAGGTGGATGCCTGGTTGGGTATGTGGCTGCCTGATGAGTGTGAGGGTGGGTAAACACGATGCCCTGCTCCCTGAAGGCTCAGAGGTCTGAGTGGAGGCAGTTACTGTGGGGGTTGGGGTGAGGCCATGTGGTTACCATGATGCCCTCTCCAGGCAGATACTGGTTCACGAGGACATGGTTAGCTGGGAGACCCCCAAAAAGGCTGAGGTCAGACACTTTGTCCACGTAGCGCTGGAGCCAGGGGGGCAGCCGCTCAGGGACCATTCCCCGGGGATGGGGGAGCCCACCTGGGGAGGACAATGCAGTTCTGAGGGCGCCCAATTAAGGAGTCTTGGCACCTGGAGCCCCCATTAGGGATATCCCAGTGGTTGAAAGCACTTTGACCCCCTCAAGGACCCCTGACCCTTAGGAGATCGCCACTGGACCCTTCAACATATTCCCAACTCATCAGGAAATCCCTAACCCTCAGGACCTCCACTGAATCCTCCTGGCCCTTGGGACCCCTTGAACCCTCAGGGACCCTCCCAACATCTTGAGACTGTTGGACCTGAGTCCTCCGCCCCAGCCCACATCCCAGAATCACCCATGCCCCCAGCCAGGGACACTTACCCCAGTTCTGTAACTTCCTCCCAGAAAGCTGGGTCCACTTTGGCTTTGGGGCATTGAAAACCTAGGAGGTGGGGGAAGGGGTCACTCCTTTTTTCAGGACCACCCATCAGTGATTCTCCCACTGAGGCCAACATAGAGGCCTTTACCTGGGGTGTAAATGGGTCATCTCAGTATCTATGGGATCGTCCTCTGGGGTAGTATGTTCCCAGGATTTTGTTGTTTGCCTTCTTTCCTGGGGAGGCTTTTGGCACCAAGGCCCACCTGTGTCTACTGGGACTGAAGAGAGGAACCAGGGCTACATGATCACGGTCTGAATCTACTCAGATTTCTGGGGCTAGACTGGGCTCTTTCAGACCAGCAAATAAGTCTGCACACTAACTTCCTGATCCTGGGCTACCTGAGGACAGTCTGAGTTCTGGAACCTCCTTGTTCTTATCTCCTGGGGGAGGGAATGTGCTAAGCTGGGACATCTTAGCATAGCAAATAAAGCACTTTGAAAATCCTCCACTGCTAAAATCCTAAGGGTCTAGAATGGGCTATCTCAGTCCAAGAAGTCTATACTCTGTCGATAATCTCCTTATTCCCTTCATAGTTATGGGGCTGGACTGGGCTATTTCAGACCAGGGATTCTAAAATACATAAATTTTTTCAATCCCAAGAATCCAAAGGTCTGGAATGAGCTATCTCAGCACAGACGTCTGTGTTCTGTAGCTAACTTGTTCCTGGGACTCAAGCTCAGATGGGTTGCCCCAGCACAGGGAAGACCTGTGCTCTGTAACTAAGGTTCTAGGGCTGCAAAGGGCTATCCCAGTGCAGGGACTCTGAGCTTAGTAAATTCTTCTTTCCCCAAACCTTAAGAATAGAATACAGACTAGGCATCTCAGCAAAGGCGATCTGTGCTTGGTAATCTTGTTCCTAAACATCTGGGTCTATGCTGAGCTATCTTAGCACAGGGAGAGTTTACTCTACACAATGGGCTATCTCAGCACAGAAATCTGAATACTAAATTCTTAATTGACCAATCTCAAGGCTCTAAACTGGGCTATCTCAGCCTATGTTTATAACCTTTTCTTTAAGATAGCAGGATTGGGCTACCTCAGCAGAGGAAGTATGAGCTCTATAACTTCCCTGTTCCTGAGACTCTCGGGTTGTGCTGGGCTATTCCTGCATAAGGAATCTGATCTCAAGGGCCGGCCCGTGGCTCACTTGGGAGAGGGTGGTGCTGATAACACCAAAGCCACAGGTTTGGATCCCTATATAGGGATGGCTGGTTAGCTCACGTGGGAGAGCGTGGTACTGACAACACCAAGTCAAGGGTTAAGATCCCCTTACCGGTCATCTTTAAAAAAATAATTAAAAAATTAAAATAAAAAAATAAAGGGAATCTGATCTCAACAACATCCTCATTTTGGAGGCTGTACTGGGCTATCTCAGTAAGAGCGTGGTACTGACAACACCAAGTCAAGGGTTAAGATCCCCTTACCGGTCATCTTTAAAAAAATAATTAAAAAATTAAAATAAAAAAATAAAGGGAATCTGATCTCAACAACATCCTCATTTTGGAGGCTGTACTGGGCTATCTCAGTACAAGGAGTCTGAGCTGCATATAACCACCTCCTTCCTAAGAATCAGTTTGGTTTCACCTAAGCCTCCTAAAAAAAAGTTCTTTCTGATAGGCCCTAGCAGGTTCTAAGAGAGAGAGAAGGAGATGGTGGGGAGTGGGTGCTGTGTGGCACTCTCCTTTCTGCCAGGGTCTTCACTGCAGCCTTGGGGGCTCTCATATGGGGCTGGGGGTTGGGGAGGAATATGGGAAGAGGGAGAAACAGACCAGAAGGGCATTAGGGTCACCTGTCGAAGCAAATACTCCTCCTCTTCCTTGGAGATGAAGTCAGGGACATAGTAGATTACAGGTGGTGCCTAGGATAGAGAGATCCCCATGAAGGTGTAGCCCTTTGACCCTCACAGGGGCCCTAACATTGTGAGCAACCTCTCCTTCTGTAGAGAGGATCAGGATGTCCCCAGACAGTCCAGGGTCTGAAGTCAAGGGGCCCATGCCTATTCCAGCATGGGATTGGGGGTAGGGCTGGACTCTGAGGGTAAGAATGAATTTGGAGGAAGGAGGCAATCCATGAACCCAGGAGTCAGCCTGCCTGCCTCACCCACCTCCCACCCTCTAGTGCCCTCCTTCACCCTCTGCATCCCCAGTCCTGACAACCTGCTCCACCCTGAATGGTTCCAGAGCTGGGACCCTGACGTCCTGCTCCTCCATCGACATCATCTCCTTGCATCCAGTCCTGTGGAGGGGAGGACACACTGAAGTCACTAAGCTTCCCACTCTCGGGCCATGATCCAGCATTCTGCCCCATCAGGGACCAGGCCCTCACCTCAGTCCTCCTGTGAAACCCAGTCGGTTTCTAAAACCTGAGCCCAGCATCTCAAAAGACACACAATGGACCCCCAGCTTCCCTGCCTGGGAAACACTCCTCCAAAACTGCCCACCAAGGGCCTATGATATTACACATGTGCCCTCCCATATTGTCACAGAGAACATTCTCTGATCCCACCCAGGGAACCTTTCTCAAAAGCTCCACACATACCCCAAAGCCTCCTTAAACACCATAATTTGAGACCTCACTTCAAACGATCCCGGCTTTCTAATAACACTCAGGACCCTGGTGGACGCTCCGCCAGCTCCAAGCCCTTTCACATGCCCCGTTCTGAGCACACTTGCGCTCCCTCTCTGAGCCTCCTCGGACCCGTCCACTCTCAGCCTCCTCGGATCTCCCGACTCTGGACACCCTCAGACTTCCCTTTCTGAGCGCCCCTTCACTCCAGCACCCTTGGACCTTTGGCCCAGAGCGTGACTCCTCTCAAACCTTCTTCCCTGCCAAGCACCTCTCAGACCCCAGACTTTGAGTCTTTTAGGACTCCACACTCTGAGCCTCCTCGGACTCCCGCACTGAGCTCCCGGGATCCCTACTCTCAGCCCTCTTGGACGACACCCATCTCTGCCCCTAGCCACCCCCAAAACTGACCGTCCACCAGTGTCCCCTCCAATTTCCAAATTCAATACCTCAGCGCCTCCCCCCAGCCACTTCCGCCCCACATTACTGACGCAAGTCCACACACCAATAGGAACGCTCAGAGGCCTTAAGGGCCCGCCTCCCACCCAATCGGTGCTCTCTCTCAGTATTCTCCGCCCCTTCACCCTCGCTCAGGAATAGGCTGCGCCTCCTGGCCTCTGAGCCTTTGGGGAGCCACTGGGGACTGGTCTTTGTTTGGCGGCGGCCAGTCATAACTCCAGAACCAAACCGTCCACACTGCAACGTGGGCCCAGTTGGGAGGGGCAGGAAGGACCCAAGAGAGACCAATGGAAGGACTTCCCGCAGGCTAGGCCACCCTATGCCCATGACACAGGGAGGAGAGATTAAAAGGACTTTCTCTCCTATCCTCCCCCAGCAAGGGGACAGAGGCAAGGCCGTAATCCCCAAACAATGACCTGACACACAGAGGCCATAGAAACGTCTTTATTGAAGAGGACAGGGGTCATGCTAAGTTTAGGGACATGCAGTGAAGGGGCAGTCGTGAGCTGTCCTTGGTGATCAGGGCCCTAGGTCCACCCCGGACCCCTTGGGCCTTCATGTTCTCCTTCAGGCTGGTCTGGCCCAGGTGCTGTGAGGTCCTTTGGGGCCAGTGACTTAGATTTGATGTCTTGGACCTATGACCAGAATATAGATTGAAATGGGGGCTCCAGGATTTGGGATTCCCCTTAGGGTCTTGGGACCCTCCATATATTAGAGATGGAGGTTTTATGATTTGGGTTTCCCTTGGGGCTGGGGCTCTTGGAATTTGATTGTTTTGAGATCCATGGACTCAGGGCATTGAAGTCCTCCAGTTTCCAGGGATGGGAATTCCTTTTTGGGGTCTCTTGGTGCCTGTGAATAGGGCTTGAGGTGCCCTGGGAACCTGGAATGCATATCCTGACTGTAGTCTCCTCCATCCCAGGCACAAGGACCTTGACTGAAGTTTCCTGGGGGCTTGTGATTGGGTTTTTTAATTTGGGATTCCCTGGGGATTTGGGGATTCCATGATTTGGGAGTCCTAGGAGTTAGGGCCTTGGGGTCTTCTAGGAGCTGTAGGACTTAAGTGCACGGGGGAGTTTGGGACATATGTACTCTAGGGTTTGGGATCCCCAGAATCCCAGCATGCGGCCTCCAAATTTTGGGGTCCCCCCTTTGGGGGTCATTTTTGAAGTCATTACTTAAAAAATAGAGAATTTTCTGGGAGCCTGGCCAACACAGGGGCTGTGGGCCATGTGGGGTGGGCTTCATACAAGGCACTGGGGGTTTCTTGAGGGTGCAGAGGGTAGGAAGACTTGGGAGTCCTGTAATTAGCACTTCCAGGACTGTTTTGGTGTCTATAAATTGGGGGTGACAATGGGCTGGTTAAGGTGGGTCTTTTCTTGAGGTGTAAGAAAAGGGTGTTTGTTAATGGAAGGAATGTCTGATTGCAGGGTTAGAATCAGGGTGACCATGGGGTCACATCTTAAGGGGACTGACATTAAATGGGGGATAGTGACACAAAGGTTTGTTACTCTGTTGTTCTGGAGGTGTGACCTATGTTTACTTCAAGGGGACTTGAGAGGGGGTCTTTGTTAATGGGGGAGGTTTCTGATCCAGTGATGAGTGACTCAAGGTTCTGTTGTTGAGCATTATGTGGAAAGGGTCACTGTTATTTGGGGTGATGTGGAAATCTGTTAATTGGGAGGTCTGCTCTGAGGGGTTGGGGATAGGGACTAGCCTGAAGGTGCTACTCAGGGAATCTCTTTCTGGGTGATGTGGGGTCTGTATTTGGGGGGCTATCATGGGAGAATCTGTTAATAATAGGGCCTCAGTGATTGAGGGCTGGCTAATGGGGGTCTCTATTCTGGATGTTACTGGGTATCTCTATCTCAGGGTGACTTGGGGGCTCCTGTGTCAGGAGATGCTAGATGGGACTCTGTCTGTGTCAGGTATCCAGGGCCTCTAAGACTGCATCTCTGCCCTCAGCATCCAGGGAAACCAGCAGCAGAAGAGCAACCTGGAAAGGAGGAAAATTGGCTCACACCCTGATATGGGGTGCAGGAACATCTGGATCCATCACCCCCCAGCTTTTCCCCCAGTGTTTGGGATTTGGCCTTTCTGGATTCTTCCTCTTCCTCTCTGACTGTGCCTTCCTAGGCTCCTGTGGCATGAAGGATGTTCTATTTCCCTTACCTGACCCCTAAAAGTTGAAGTCACCAGAATTCAGTGTGGGGCCCTACACCCTAAAGACTATTTTTGGGTAGACTTACTAGTCACAAGATTTTCTGATCCTATTTTCAGCCCCAATCAGAGCTCCAGACCCCTATATACAATGGCCTTGTGGATGCTCCTCCCTGAACATCCCACACGGATGGAGGGAGGACAGGGGTTGATGACACACCTGGAGATAGAATTCTCTGATGCAATGTCCTTTGGGTTCCGGACTGTTGTAAAGGTACGTTTGGGCTGCGTCACTGGAGAGGAGAGCAGAGTGTCAGATGAGGAGATGGCAGACCTATTGCGTCCTCAATACCCACCCAGACTCTTTGTTGTTAATACCTATCCATGTTCCCAATACCTACCTGGATCCCACATTCCCAATACCCATGTGGACCTCTTGTCAATAATACCTACCATGTCCCCCAATGCCTACCCATGTCCCCAGTATCCACTCAACCCCACGTCCCCAGTGCCTACTCAGAGTCTTGTTGTTAACTTCCCCATACCCTATAGCACCTATCCTCTTTGGGACCCTGTCTCTTCATTTTCCTGGACCCTGTGTCCCCAATTAAATACCAGTGAATCTGTCACCAGCATATACCTGAGAACCCATAATCCTTCCTTCCATTCCCAAATCCACACTCCTCCCTATGCCCCAGCTCCCAACTCACTTGTCACTTGATGTACTTTTTTGGCTCCAACACTATCCCCAGGGGGATCAGTGGATCCACCAATCCTGGGGAAACACAAAGAGTGGAAGAAGTCAGATCCACAAGAGGCCAGGGTCTGATTGAGACATGAGCCCCAGGGGGCCTGTGAGGAAAGAACTAGGGTATGGGGGGTGTCCATACTGTCCTGCTGGTTCAAGAGGAGGAGACCATCTGAGAGGGGATCAGGGTTCTGGGTGGTGTCCTGGGCTGGAGTTGGAGTCCGGGCTCACCTCTGAATACGGGATGCTGGTGCAAAGACCCCATGCTTCGGAGGGCAGGTGAAGTACCGGACACCGAAGACAGAGCCATCATGCTTGCCCGTAGGCTGGTCTAGCTCAATGCCATACCAGTAACCTGCAGGAGGAGGGTGTCAGGATGCCTCAAGGCCCTGCCTGCCCCCTAGCCCAGAGTCCCATCCTCACCTGGAGCAAAGTCTGTCTTCCCATAGAAACGCACAATCCCCTGCTTCTGGCCTGCGACAAGAACTTGGTCTCCAACCTCAGCCTTGGCCCCATCACGCTGCTGCAGGCTTCCCAGAGAGGGGGATGATGGGGACTTCTTCTTGCCTGGGGGTAGAGGGTTCCGGAGGTGGGGATGGGCCCCCAGTTGTCAGCCTTGGAGACCCTATACCACCTGGAAAGCCTCAAGATAAAAACCCATCCTGGCTCCAATCAGAAGAACTCCAGAGTCTTCCACAGAATTGGGGGGTCAGGGGGTGGGGAAGGGGAACTCTAGGCTTGAAGGGAAACTGAATCCCAGATGCCAGAGACCTAGGAGGGGGGCTTTAGAACTGAGAGGAAACTGAGTCACAGAACCTGGAGAACACCAAAATTCTTGTTCAAAGCTGAGGATATGTGGGCCAAAGGAAAAACTGAGTCAGAAGTCAGGAACCCAGAAATTTTTCTTTTATCAGCACCACATTCTTTTTTTTATTTTATTTTATTTTTATTATTTTTTTTTTTTTTGTCTTTTTCCATGTCCGGCAACGGATCGCAACCCTCAGTGTTGCCCCCGTACTGGACCAGGGACCGGCAACGGGATTGCAACCCTCGGCGTTGCCCCCGCGCCTTGCTCAGCCAGTGAGCGGGAACCGGTCTGTATGTGGGATACGAACCCTCGGGCGGGAGCGCCGCCGCGCTTCCCAAGCGGCACACTTTATCCAGTGCGCCACCGGGCCAGCCCTATCAGCACCACATTCTAACCAACTGAGTTAACCAGTCTGCCCAGAAATTGTCCTTTTAAAATGGAGAGACTAAATCAAGTCATGAAAGCCAGGACCCCTACAGATTCTTCCTTAAAACTGGAAGAAAACTTTGGGCCTGAGGGAAAACTAAGTCACAGAAGGCAGGGAACCCACAGGTCCTTCCAAGAACTGGGTTGGGCCAGTACAGAGCCAAAGGAGAAACTGAGTCACAGAAGTCAGGAAGTCAGAGCTTGTCCTCTAAAACTGGAGTTTGAGCCTGAGGAAAAACCGAGCCACAGAAGCTGAGCTACCCACAGAATATCCCCAAGACTGGCTCTTCCCACCCTAAGGCTCCCTCCTCTGACCTTTGTGTTCCCTGCGACCTTTGCCTGTAACCCGGGAGAAGTCCATCCGGGGAGTCCGGGGTGTGGAGGTGACAGATGAGGGGGGTACGTCCACTGCCTTGGAGATCTTGGACACGGAGGCAAAGAGACCTGAGAGACAGAGCCTGGGCTTGGTGTTGTCCAAGCCTCTGCCCTCGGCCCCGCCCTCATCCCCCAACCCCTTACCCAGTCAGCAGCATCAGAACTACTGATGGGCCCCTCACCCGCCTTGAGCCCCAAGTGGGACTGACCCTGCTTGGGAGGACAGATGAAGTACCGGACACCCCCAACACTGCCGTCATTCTTGCCCTCGGGCTCATCCAGCTCCACGCCCACCCACTGGCCACTGGCGAACTCCGTGGTCCCACAGAACCGCAGTGTGCCCGTCTGGGGAGACAAGGGAAGACATGGCTTGGGAAGGGGCCTTGGGAGGCCACAGTGGATCACTGGTACACACAGGCATTATGGCGGAGTGGAGCAGGTGAGAGAGCCCTGGACTCCAATCTCAGCTCAGACATCACTATTCACTGGCGATATGACTTAACCTCTCTGTGCCTCAATCTCCTTATCTGCGAAATGGGAACCAAGAACACACCCACCTTATAGGGTTTTTATAGAGCTTCCCTATCCAATACAGTAGTCACTAGCCACATATGACAATTTATTATTTTTTCACATGACAATTTATTTTTATTTATTTATTTATTTTTTTAAAGATGACCGGTAAGGGGATCTTAACCCTTGACTTGGTGTTGTCAGCACCACGCTCAGTCAGTGAGCAAACCGGCCATCTCTATATGGGATCCGAACCCGTGGCCTTGGTGTTATCAGCACCGCACTCTCCCGAGTGAGCCACGGGCCGGCCCCTTCACATGACAATTTAAATGTAAATTACTTAAAAATTCATTTCCCAAGTCTCACTAGCCAAATTTCAAGTGCTCAATAGCCACATGTGGGTTGTGCCTACGTTATTGGGCAATGAAGACACAGAATATTTCCACCATCACAGAAAGGTCTGTTGGGCAGGGCTATCATGGAGGAATTAAAGGTCTCAAAACAGGACTTGGTACCAAGTAAGGTATCAGCAAGTTTTGGCTATTATTATGCTGTAACTTTGGTCAGGGGACTTCCTGGGCCTCAGTTTCATTTGTGAAGTCAATAGCAACCCACCTCCTGGGGTGGTTGTCCGGTGAAAACATTTTTAACACATGTAAAGATGCTTAGCTGCAGTGAGCCCTCAGTGGGTGTGGTTATTACCATTGTGTGAGGCTCCCTTACCTTTCCAAGCCTCAGTTCTAAGCTCTGTTCTAATGGCCTACATTTTAACTAATTTAAACCTCACGAAATACCCTGAAGTGGGTACGATTATTATATTCATTTACAGATGTAGAAACTGATGCCCAGCAAGGTGGAATCACTGGTCCCAGGTCCCACAGCTGGTAAGTGGCAAAGCTGAGATTTACCTGAGCAAATCCCTGAGCCTGAGCCCATAAACACTGTGCTATGCTGCTTCTCTAAGGAGCTGTGATTGGTATTACATGTCTTCAGACAAAGGGTTTCACCTCTTTGAGCCTCTTACAAGCTTCTGGATTGTAAAATGGGAAGAGTCAACCCATCCTTCTTTCAGAATTGTCCAATGGATTTGATTAGATCACGTACGGAAAGCTTTCTGGATGGGCTGACACATGCAAAATGCTTAAAAGGAAACTCTTCTTAGGAAAGAAAATGTTACTTTTATGGTTTCTCACTGTATAAGAAATGAAATCCAAATTTCTTCCAGTGACCTATTGGCTTGGTGTGATACAACCCCTGCTGACCTCTGCACCTCACACTTCCTGGATGACTCCCCTCCAATCACACTGCCCCTTAACCACTTCTGGGTCTTTGTACCTCCTGCTTCTTCTGTTTCCCTACTTTTTGTAGGATGAGCTCCTTCCCATCTCAGCTCAGACATCATCTCCTCATAGAAGCCTTCTGAGAACACCCCAGCTAAAACCATCTCTGCCTTCAGCCAAGGACAACTTACTAAATCTAGGCATTTAATGGTTTTCACAGCCTTTATTGCTACCAGAGATTATCTTAATCATCGGTTTACTGTATTTACTGTCTCTTTAATACAAGAGGAGCTCTATGAGAGCAGAGCTGGGGTTGACACAGCCCTCTATCCCTAAGGATGGACTGGGTCCAGCACGGAGCCTGAGGGACACCAGGTAAATGAGTAAAAGTTGGACCACCTGAATAAATGGAGGTATTCTCTGCCCTCTGGGCCTTTACATCTGCACCACTACCGAGACCCTTTTCTCCTTCTCTTCCCCTGGCTCACTCCTCATCTTCAAGTTGAGTGTATCCCCCATCACATCCCCAGTCACTCTGGCCTGTACTTTCCTACTTAAAGTCCTGACCACTCTGAGAATGGAGGTGAAGCCAGGCTGGGGACCACTGACCCCAGGTGCACAGAGCTGCACCGACCACTCTGCTTGTGCTTCCCCATCACAGCCACGACTGCTCTGGGCTGTCACTGACAAGGATGGGTCTGTCTCTCCTCCTGAACCGAGAGCTCAGCACGGGGTGAGGCACAAAGGCACACTCACAGAACAATTGTTAGATGAAATAAAGTACTGTGTCAATGACTGAGTGGGTGGGCAGACAAAGGGGAGAGTCTGTGCTCTGCACAAGGACCCAGCTCTGAGGGATGAAAGGGCTGAGTCCAGTCCCGCCCTCTGCCCCCCCCCCAACACATACACATCAGTCCCTGACCTTCTGGCCATCCAGAAGCACGCGGTCTCCCAAGCGCAGGCCCAGTGCACTGAGCATGAGATTGCCTGGGACGTTGTCATAGTTCGGTAGCGTGACTTTGGGGAGGGCGCAAGATAGTGGCACAGCCTCCTCCAACAGTGTTCGCAGCTCCTTGGCCACCAGCGCCGCCTCTGCCTTGTCCAGGGACATATCCATAGGGTCCGGGACCACCTCCGCTGGTACCTGTCCCTTTCGATTCTGGGGGCCAAGGGGAAGAGAGGGGGCGGGGACTCAGCGGCACAGGCCACACTCCCATGGAAGCCATACACCTAGAATCCCAAGTCTGGATGAAGCAGGGGTGGGACTAGGTCATACCTGGGGCCAACACGGTAATAAGAAGGGGCGGGGCACTAAGGTACAGACCAAGTTCCCGGGGAAGTCCACCCCTGAGACTTTAGGCTGGGAATGTGTGTTAAGTAATTGAGGGTGGGACTGGGGGTGGAGCCAACAGGGAATGAGGGACACACTTCAGTGCTATAGGTCATACCCTTAGGAAAGCTATGCCGCCAGAGACCCCAAGCCTGTAATGGGGCCATGTTGGGGATAAACACTGAGAATGGGCTCCTGTGGCACAGGGTCAGGGTTCAAACTCTTGGCCAATGGGGAATGAGGAGAGGCAGGGTCTCAGGGACACAGGCCATGTCCCCCCAAGATATCCATGCCTGGGATGCTGCAGAGAAATTGGTATTAGGGATGTGAGTGGTAATGATGGGCCAGGGGTCAAAGATCATTTGAGGGTTTATGAGAAACCCAGACCTCTCATTCACAGAGGCAAACAGCTCTGGGATGGTGGTCTGCGGGTCAAACAGAGGGCCTAATTTCTACTTTCCCCATGGCCTTGAAATGCTGTCTACACAGCCATGGAGTCAGCCAGGATTGAAAGAAAACATATTCCTTGCTGGGTTACTCTGGGCTAATAATCTCTATGCCTCAGTTTCCCCATTGTAAAACAGGGCTTATAACAGACTTCGCATGACATACAATGAACACTAAGTAAGTTTCAGCTATTATTTCATTTGCTAAATGTACAGATGTTTGTTGTAATATTTTGGTAGTCTCGAGAAGTGCGGGTGGCCCTTGTCCTCTGCAGAGGCCTGCTGGAAGGAAGTGGGGGTAGGGAGGGAGGAGGATAATGGGGGCCGAGCCAGGGAGGCAGTACCCTGAGCGCCGGGTTGGCACCGTGCTCCAGCAAACATTTGGCCGCGCCCAGGCACAGGTTGGAGGCAGCGATGTGCAGGGCTGAGCCGTGGTTGAAGTCACTGCATGTGGAGTTCACCACTGGGAAGTGGACGAGAGGGGGGTTCAGGCTGAGGACCGGTGGGACCTCTGCTGTCCTCCTACCTGCAGGCCTCCCTCAGCCTCTGCCGCAGAGCCCCGCCCCCACCTCGGAGCCCCGCCCTCAGTCTCGGCCCCTTCTCTCCCGCACACATCCCGCCCTTCCCCGGGGTTGTGGACCACTGACCCCATTTCCCACGCCTCCTGCCTCGCCGCCTGCCTCCAGCCGCCCACTAGCTCCTCGTTTGCCAGTCCCCTCTCCTCTCCCAGCAAGGCCTCGGTTCTGCCCCATCGCCCCACGTCCCCGCCCTCTTACTCCGGCGCCTCTCACGTCCCCGCCTCCCTCACCCAGGTCCTCACTCCCGACACACCCCCTAGGCGCTCCCCTCCTCCTTCCACCCTTCCCCCAACCTGTGGGTCCTGACCCCCCCAGCCAGGACTTTCCTCCTCACCTCGCGGCCGCGCGCCCTTCAGCAGCACGCGTACGAGGTCGGGCACGTCAAAATAGGCCGCGTAGTGAAGCGCGTTCATGTTGGTCCAGCGGCTGCGCAGGGTCACATCCGCGCCCAGCGCCAGCAGCTGCTGCGAGAGGCGCACGGCTGCCGTGGGGTCTCCTGCGTGATAGCCTGGGTCAGCGTAGACCTGGAGCTTGGGGACGGCCCTGGGCTCAGGGACCGCACTTTGGGATCTTAGGCTGTGGGTTCCAGATGGGGGTCTTAGGGTATGAGTTCTGGGTGGCTTTGAGGGTGTCAGTTCTGGAGGCCTGGGTTTGGGGGCTCATGGCTTGGGGGGTTTGGGACCTCACCGACACCGTGGGCCCCAGCCTTGCACGCATAATGGAGCAGTGTCATGTCAGTCAGCCCATCACGATCATTCACATGGCAGCCTCGACGTAGAATCTGGGAGAACCAGGGGACCAGAGAGGGTTACCAGGACATGTGGGGTTCCACATCCCCTCCCTCCCTGGCTTTCCCAGTGTTCCTACCTCATTGCCGATGACGTCTATCTTGTGCTGGACCTGGGGCACCCACTGGCTCTATCTTGTGCTGGACCTGGGGCACCCACTGGCGCACAATGGCAAACAGCTCTGGGATGGTGGTCTGCGGGTCAAACAGAATCTCCTGGCACGCTGGGTCATTGGGATCGAAGAAGGTGAAGGCTGGCGTGGTGAGAGGTCCAAGGTCACCCCAGGCAAACTGACCCCCTCCTTCCATCCTGAGGCAGGGGAGCTCTAGGTCTTTCCCTTTAAGAGTCTCTAATGGAGTGTCTCAAACTGGTGGCACATGGACCCCAGTCAACCCACAGGCATTTTGTGTGTGACCAGCATGAGGTTCCAGATAAAATCCGGATGCTCAGTGTGTCGTGAAAAAAAGGATGATCAGGAAATCCCATACAGCAGCAAAATCCACCCCTTGAAACAAGAGTGTGGTAGGGAGTGCAGCACCTTCAAGTCTGCATGCCCGAGAGGGCTGCTACTGCTCTAGCCCACCATTGCCCTGTCAGGGTATGGGCACAGTTTGGCCGGATCTCCAGAGTAAAAATAAATAAATAAATTTAAAAGCCAGAAGTTTCGTTTTTAAGAAAACTCTCCCAAATTTTTCAAATACCATGCAGTCCATATAAAATGTATCCATGATCAGGATCCAACCTGTGAACAACCACCTATTAGATTCTGATGAGCATTGCTGTCTGTAACAACATCAGCACCCAGCACAGGGCCTGGCAGAGCACGTGGCAGGAACTCAGTGTGTACTGAATGAATGAGTTAATGAATAACTAGATCATACACAGCCCAGGGATGTGCCACATAGAATGTGTCTCCAGGAACTGGCCTGTGTGCTTCTTCTAAAACCCAGTCACATCATAGCCCTCCTTGGCTCAGAACCCTCCCCTGGCTCCCATCCCACTCAGAGTACAGACCAAAGTTCTTACCATGGGCCACAAGGCCCTGCACAATCTGGCCCCCTCACTTCTTTGCCCTCTCCCCTCACTCATTCCCTTCCAGGCACACTGGCCTCCTTCTGTCTCTCCAATATGTCAGGAAAATTCCTGTCTCAGAGTCTTTGTACTTGCTGTTTTTCCCACCTGGAACAGTCCTCCCTCAGACCTTCACTAGGTTTTGCAGGTCTTTCCTCAAATGTCACCTCCTCCTTAGAGAAGTCTCCCCAGATCACCCTGTCTAAATCAGCACCCCCACCTTTCTCCATCTCCTACCCTATTTTAATTTTTTATCATAGCACAAGCACTTATCACTACTTAACATAATATGTTTACCCCTTCCTTTCTCCCTCCTTCTCTTCCTCTCTTCCCTCTTTTTTTTTTTTTTTTTCTTTCTTTCTTTTCCTTTCTCATTTGTCGCTCTCACTAGGATGTAAACACCATGATTCTGTTCTGCCTTGTTCACTACCTTATCCCCAAGGCTGGGTACAGCACCTGGCACACAGTAGGTGCTCAATCTCTGCTTAATTAATGTACAAATTTAACAAACAAAGACACAATTTCCTCTTGCAGTCCACCTTAGCTTTCTCTCTGTCCTAAACCACATTTCCAGATTCCTTCATATTCTGTGACCAAACCCTCCTTGAGGAAAAAGGATTCCTTGGAAGGCCAGTCTACACCTTTGGACTTCCCGCTGTGCTACAGGCCCCAGCCACATCTAGCCACATCCACCTGTGCCCTGGGCCCCCAGATAACTTTCTTATTTTTCTATCAGACTGAATTCAACTTGTTGAAGTGACATGTCCCCAGATACCATCTCTTCTGCCCTATCCTGGCAATGCCAACTCTCTGAACCTAGTGCCTAATTTCTGAATCTCACAGCTGTTGGGGATTCCCAGCCAATATCTTCTAAAACCCCCCTCCTATACCCAACTCTGGCTGCACTCCATCCCTCTGTACCCAGTAGCCAGACAGAGGGAGATTTTAAAACTATAAATCAGACCCGCCACTCCTCTATTTAACCAACCCCCCCCCCACACACACACACACTGCTCTCCCCGTCACACTTATATCCAAAGTCCTCACTGTGGCCTTTAAGGTCCTTCCAAATCTGGCCCATGTCAACCACTCACCTCAACTCTGATCACCCCCTAAATGCAGCTCCATGATCTCTCTGTTCCAAACTCACCAACCCCCCCCCCCACACACACACACACTGCTCTCCCCGTCACACTTATATCCAAAGTCCTCACTGTGGCCTTTAAGGTCCTTCCAAATCTGGCCCATGTCAACCACTCACCTCAACTCTGATCACCCCCTAAATGCAGCTCCATGATCTCTCTGTTCCAAACTCAGTTCTGCCTCAGGGCCTTTGCTGCTCTCTGCCTGGAACTCTCTCTAGCTCTCCTATGGATGATTCCTCCTCATGCTCTGGGACTCAGCCTAAATGCCACCTCATCAGAAGGACACACCCTGACTACTTTGTCTCAAGTGGCTGCCTCCTAGTCATTATCTACTATGTCTCCATCTTTTATTTCTTTCATAGTGCACACTCCAGTCTGAATTTATCTGATTTATTTATCTGTTCACTTATTTAGTCTCTCCTGTCCTAGAGCAGGGATCATGCCTGGATCACTCACCATTAAATCCCCATCACCCAGCATAAGGCTTGTCATGGTATAGCAGCAGTCAATAAATATTCCTTGGTAAACGATTAGACACTTTCAATTTCTCCAAGAGGGCACCTCTCAGATCCACACCTTCCTACCTCAGATCCTTTACTCCTGTGGTTACCTCTCCTGGGACCTCCTTGCCTTACCTTTCCCTTAATTAACCCCAGCTCACCCTCAGATCTCCCTCAAATGTTACCTCATCAGGGAAACCATATCTTAAAAAGTTCTTGCAGCATCCTGTTCTTGATAAACACAATTCACATTATATCTTGTAATTATATATATATATATATATATAAGCATCCTGTTCTTGATAAACACAATTCACATTATATCTTGTAATTATATATATATATATATATATATTTTTTTTTTAATATTTATTTGTGTGGTTATTGAGACGTATGAATTCTCTCAGGGCAAAGACTGGCTCTGTCTTGTTCTGTGCTGTGGCCCCAGTTCCCAGCAAACAGCCAGGTCCGTAGTGGCTTTCAATAAATGTTTGTTGAATGACTAAATGATTGAATGATGTGTCATGAATCAAAGAATTATTCTAATTCCATTCTTCAATGGATGAATGAATGAATGAATGAACTAATGAACAGGGGGTTTACCCAAGGGTCCTGCAGCCAAGATTCCTCTGGACCACCTTCAAATTCACCAGAATCCCCCCCATGACCACCAGCAGAGCTCAACTGACCCCCCTTTGGCCACCCAAGGCTCTAGGCCAGATTCCAGGGTGAGAACAGTGGTTACCGTAGTCCTTGGGGAGGGGAGCAGGTGCTGAGGGGTGCACAACAGGCTTCTGCCGGCGCTCCTGAGTGGGGCTAGGGACCTCAGGGACGGGTTCATAGTCTTCCTCCTCCTCTTCCTGTTCCCCCCGGGGCGGCGGGGCCATCGCGGCGGGATCTGTCTTAGTCATGATCTTCAGTGGCCCTCGGGGGACGGGTGCAGAGTTAGGGGCGGACTTCAGGCAAATCCTGGAGGCAGAGGTCAACTAGAGAGGGTACCCCAGAGACTCCGGGGTCCAAGCCCCCAGAAGCTCCCAGGACCCCGGGTGGCCTCGGCGCCCCCAGCTCTGCATCTTGGGCAACCATAGGAACCCCCGTTACCCGTCAGAGGGCCCCGGTATGTGCGCCCAGCGCCTGCCATCTCCCCCAGACCCAGCCCCCCATTCTTCTCCTCCCGCGTCAGGCCCCTCAGTCTCCGCCGCCCCCTCCCCGGGTTTGTTTATCTCGGGATGCAGGATGCTTCGCCCCTCCCCTTCTCCACAGGCCTCCCCTCTTCCCATCTTACCGCGGGTGGACCGATCTGGGGACCAAAGCTGAGACTGGGAAACCGCGGGAGCAATGGGATGTCAGTGTCGGGGGACGTGACGGGGGAACAGTGGGAGACAGAGAGAAGGGGACGAGGCCCAGACGCCGACGGGGGATGAGGGTGGAGAGGGAGGGGCGCTGACGGCGCATGCGCCGTGCTACCCCCAACAGGAGCGGGGGCGGAGACACTGGGAGGCTGCGAGCGTTGATGAAGGGGCTGGAGGCAGCCACGGGGAGTGGATAGACACCGAGGACCGGGAGAGGAAGGAGAGATGGCCACGGACGAGCATGTGAGACACGGAGACAGAAAGAGATGAAGCAGAGACAAGGGCAAAAAGAGGGATAGGAAAGCAGGCACGACTCTTTTTATCCATCCCCGCCGTGCTAGAGCCTTCCCCCAGGCCAGCAACCCAGGCCAGTTTTAGGGAAGAGGTCCCAGTGTGGGGTGGTGATGGGTTTCTTCTCTATGGGATCTCAGATCTGACACCTACAGTATGCTTACCCTATATATGGGGAGTCTCTGAGGGGTGATTTTGCAGAGACTCCTATCATAATCTCTGTCGTCCTTATCATTCAGTGCTCACACAGCACTTACTCAGTATGGTACACTTACTCTTGCCCAAGGGTACACAGAAGTGGGTGATGGAGCTAAAATTTGAAACCAGGCAGTCTATAGATCTGGTTCTCAATCACCAAGCTACATGGCTGTAGAGTCTAGGCTCTTAATCACCATGCTGCATGGCCATAGCAGTGTCTAGGAGACAGATCTGCCAACGGGCCCCTCCAACCCTCTCAGAACCTGTATCTCCCCCAGGAAGGCCTCCTGGAGCCAGCCCACGGCTCTAGCTCCACCATCCTGGCTTGGCCTCACACATGGCTGGCTGTTACCTGCTCTGCCCCAAAGTACCGCAGCCTGAAGAGGGGTGGGTGACTTTGCCTTCCACCAAAGCTCTGTCTCCAAAGTATTTCCAGATCTTCTCCCCCACCCCCAACCCCCACCCCTACCCCATGCCCTCATCTTGGTTCATCCTTCATCTTCTCCCACCCAGACTATGGCAGCAGCCTCTTTCCCGTTCTCCCTGCTCCCTCTCCCCATCTGCTCCCTACATGCAGCCACAGGGACTTATTAACACCTGTCACATCAGAGCCCTCCTTGACTCAGAGGCAATTGCTTCCTGCTGCTCCTCCAGGGAAAAGCCAATGCTGTCAACCATGGCCCACAAGGACATATGTGAACCTGTCCATCATCCCTCCAATCTCACCTCTTCTCACTCTCCCCTTTGTTCACTCTACTCCAGGCATACTGGCCTCTTTGCTCTTCTTCATCCCAGGACCTTTGCATTGGCTGTTCCTTCTGCCTGGAGTTCTTTTCTCCCAGATAATCAGCATGGTTCTCTTTCCCCTTTTAGGATTTTACTTACTGATTGCCTTTTCATAACATCTTCTCTGCTCTCCCTACCTAAAATTGCACCCCCACTCCTCACCTCTACCTCCTCACTCTATTCCCAACTTTATTTTCTCTACAATGCTGCCCTCCTTGAGCTGACACTCTAGACGTTAGGGCCTTTCCAGGAGTTGCTCTTCCCCTGGAACACTGACCCAGCTCCTTCTCATCATCCAGGTCTCTCCTCAAAATTGCCTCCTTAGACAGCCCTCTCCCCTACCCCCTCCTCTCAATTACATTTTTATTCAGTACTTATAGCAACAGTCTGAAGTTATCTTGTTTATTAGTTCACTAGTTCAACTTCTAGTCAAACAGAATGTGAGCACCATGAGGGCAGGGTATTTCTCAGCTGTGTTCACTGCTGTTTCCCCAACTTGGCACCAGGCTTGGCAAAGGGCATGAGGGCTCTTTAGAACCAGGTACAATGCTCCCCAAACAAGCAACCTTGTTCTGCTCTGAGGTGTTTTACTGACCGCAAAGACTTGAGCTAGAGGTGGCATGGGCCTGGTACCTAGGGGAATGGGGGTTGATGGGGGACTTGAGCCCTGGTCACCCTTAAATTCAAGGGTTCCGGGGGGGGGGGGGTGCGGTAAACCCAGGTCCTTCAGGGAGGCACTGCTACTTCCTAGGCATGGGTGGTGGGGCTGGGCCAAGTCCACGTGTGATGAGTCTCTCTCCTCCATCTTCTATCTTGTTCCATGACATTGTCTGTGCTGATCCTCATGCACTGGGGGTCTGAGTGCCCAGGAACTCAGACTTGGCATCCAATGTCGGAGATGCTGGACCTTGGGCAAGGACCACAGCCATGTCAAGCCCTTCACAGATGATGGTGAACGTTTGAGATTCCTCAGGTCCAGGGAGCTGGGCCATCCCAGGCAAAGAAACGGTAGTGATGGAAAACACAGGGGAGGGAGGGGGGAGGGGGAGAGAGAGACAGACAGAAATGATGAAGAACAGGGAGGCCAAGGTGGGAGGGGGTGTCACAGAGAAGAGATGTGGGTAGAGAGATGTAGGGAGGCAGGGAAGCAGATGGGAGCACCAAAGAGGCATTCATGGGAGAGGAAGAAGGTATGGGGAAACAGGGAGAGAGATGTGGGGACAGGCAGATGTGGAGAGACAGGGACATAACATGGGGGACACAGAAAGATGCAGATGAAGAAAGACATGGGGAGATGGGGAGACAGGTGGGGGTACAGAGAGATGGAGGGACAGAAAGACAATGAATGTGGATGAGAGATAAGGAGATTGAGAGACAGGGATTGAATGGAGGGAGGAGAGATAGAGAGAGACAGTGTCAGCCTAGGAGCCCTGACAGGCTCCATGAAGAGCCCTAGGCATGAGTCTGAGCTCTGTCTCTGCCCCTACTGTACCTCTGTGCCTCAGCCACAGTCTCAAACTTAGAGCCCCTAGGGGCAGCTACACTGAAGCTGCAGCTGACTGCAATTATTTGAGAATATGAACCCAGTGCTGCTAGATCTGCTGAGCCTTCAGGAAAGACCAAAATTATTTCAAAGCAATTCTGAGGCCAAACAAATCATATAAGTGGGTCATGTCCAAACCTTAGCCACAGAGGTACTGTGGGGGCTTCAGAAAGGAGACCCATGAGTCCTCCCATGAGTCCAACATTCATAGTTCTGCCTGGATGCCTCTCTCATCTAGGTGGGGTTCTGAGAGTTGTGGGTACTAGGTTGGGGATCTGAAGCTTGGACCTTGGGTTTTAAGCAGGGGAAAGTTTTGGTCAAAGTTTTATTTTCAGAGACATGACACTCCTCCCCACTTCTCCAGCCCTCCCCCTGCCCCCGCCCCTAAAATAACCCAGGAGTAAAATATAGGAGCAAAAGGGCTTTAGACAGGGCCTGGGAGACACTAGTCCAGGGGAAGCAAACTCAAGCTCTATAGGGGCCAGGCAGGGAGCTCTCCAACAGGAGAGCACCGGCCTCCACTGGAACCAGACACCTGGGTTTGAATCCTGGTTCTGCAACTTACTGGCTGCCTGACTTTGGGCAAGTGACTGGACTGCTCTGTGCCTCAGTTTCTTTCATCTGGAAAGTGGGGACAACAGCAGTATCAAGATCTTGGTGAGTTTTCCGTAAGTTATTAAAATTCTGAGTCTGGCAGAGAGTAAGAACTCCTTAAATATTATTATGAATAAATGGAGCATACTCAGCTCTGACCAACAAACAGTTGCTTGGCATTGCCAGATTGATTTTTTTTTTCCAAGAAAAGCCAGAAATTTGGAAATCCGGGTGAAATGTTCTGATATTTAAATATCGAACCCTAGTTTAAATGTAAACAGGCTGTCAGGGCCAGGCGAGCTGCCCGCAGGGGCCACGGGCCGGTGGTGGGCACTCACCAGGCGCTGCAGGCCCCGGCACGCCCGCGCTAGCAGGCTCTCCCTGCTCAGCTGCTGCGCCAGCTGCTCCAGAGCCAGCAGCTGCGCCTGGTGCCGCTCCTGACGCCGCTGCAGCCTCCGCACCCGCCGCTGCAATGCTCCCAGTGCCGCACCCAGCCCGGCCCAGGTGTGCTGGGCAGAAAGTCCAGGCCGCGGCCCCACAAGAGCAGATGGAAGGGGCAGGGGAGTCAGGAGCACAGTGGCTGCAGCCTCAGGGCCCCCAGGTGCGGGCCCCAGCACCACTAGGTGCACTGGGCCAGACGCCGGGATGCTGGGGCCCTGGGTCAGGGGTGTAGCCTCCTGCCGAGGAGCAGGCAGAGGCACTAGCGGCTTCTCAGTGCTTCGGTTACTCCACTGGCTCTGGAAGACAAGGCATGGGGTGAGAGGAGTGGGGGGACACCAGGATCACACTCCAAGGGGGACTTCCTTCAGGTAAGGCCAGACATCAGGGAGCAACTTCCCTCAAAAGGGCTGGGGATCACACTCAAGGAGGGACTTCCCTTAGGAGGGGGGAGCTGGAGATCAGATTCCATGGGTAGTTCCCTAGGTGGGGAAGGCCGGGGGTCTGACTCCAGCAGTAGGACCTCCCAGTGCTCACCTTAGCAGGTGGCGCCCGGGAAAAGATGGAGGGCACTGCATCCGGCCGCAGGTAGCGCACGCCCCAGCGCCACTGGAAGCAGGACGGCGTGAAGTGGTCACTGCACAAGTGCTGGTGGCAGGTGGGCACCCAGTGCTCACGGCCCATGTGCCGCAGCCAGGCCTGCAGCCGGGGACCGTCCTTCAGTGGGAACCTGAAGGGGTGGCAGGGTCACTGGGTCAGTACTATATGGTCCAGACCCACCCCTCCCTGATGATACCCACATCTGGAGGTTTCTGGGCTCCAGGCCTGTGCCTCCCCTGGGCCAGGAATTGGCCCTGCCTCCACCCAAGCTATTTCTACCTCATACCCACATCCCACTCTTTGACTCTACCTTTTAAACATCCAGCATCAGCCCACCTCTCCCACCTCCACTGCCTTTCCTATCCAGCCTCCTTCCTGATCTCCTCGCCTACCACTACTCTGCCCTCAAACCCTTTATTCCTACACATGAACCTGAAGAAGCAGTCTATAAAATCAGACATCTAGAATGTGGGAGATTCTACAATCAAGTGAAAATGTTTCTTCCACAACCATACAACATGGGGTTGGGAGGTGGTTATAGATTAAGAGAGAGTTAAGAAACATCAACGCGATCGCAGGATGTGGACCTCATTTGCAATAAACCATTGGGTAAAAAGACATTTTAAGACAACTGGGGAAAATTGAACATGAATTGGGTATTAGATAATTATAAGAAATTAATTTTGCTAGGTATGACAATTGTTTTGGTTTATGCTTCTAAAATAGTCTTCTTTAGAAAAACATTCTGAACTATTTATGGGTAAAAGACCTGATATCTGGGATTTATTTTAAGGTACTGTGGGACAAAAAAATTAGAGGTGTGGGGAGGAGGAGGTGAAAAAGGTTGGCAAAATATTGATAATTGGTGAAACTGAGGGATGGATACATAAGCATTCATTATATAACTCTATTTTTTGTATGTGCTTGAAAACACTCCTTAAAAAGTTTTTAAACAACTCAACACCAATAAAAAACAAATAACTCAATTTAAAAATGGGCAAAGGACTTGAACAGACATTTTTCTCCAAAGAAGATATACAAATGGCCAACAAGAATATGAAAAGATGGTCAACATCACTAATCACTAGAGAAATACAAATCAAAACCATGATGAACTATTACTTCATAACCATTAGAATAGCTACTATTAAAAAAACGGGCCGGCCCGGTGGCGCACTGGATAGTGCGCCGCTTGGGAAGCGCGGTGGCGCTCCCGTCCGAGGGTTCGGATCCCACATACAGACCGGCTCCCGCTCACTGGCTGAGCGAGGCGCGGGAGCAACACCGAGGGTTGTGATCTCGTTGCCGGTCCTAGTCCGGT
>NW_007727333.1:111343-113417 GCF_000696425.1 Galeopterus variegatus | reverse complement strand
TGGGGCAACACTGAGGGTTGCGATCCGTTGCCGGACACAGAAAAAAGACAAAAGACAAAAAAATAAAAAAATAAAAAATAAAAAAAAAACAACAGATGGGCAGGCCCGGTGGCGCACTGCTATAGTGCGCCACTTTGGGAAGTGCGGTGGCGCTCCCGCCGAGGGTTCGGATCCCACATACAGACCGGTTCCCGCTCACTGGCTGAGCGAGGCACGGGAGCAACACCGAGGGTTGCGATCTCGTTGCCGGTCCTAGTCCGGTACGGGGGCGACACTGAGGGTTGTGATCCGTTGCCGGACACGGAAAAAGACAAAAAGGAAAAAAAAAAACAGAAAATAACAAGTGTGTGAGGATGTGGATAAACTGGAATCCTTGTGTGCTGTTTATGAATGTAGAGCAGTGTACCCACTATGGAAAACGATATGGCATTTCCTCAAAAAATTAAAAATAGAATTACCATATGATCCAGCAATTCCACTTTTGGGCATATGCCCAAAAGAACTGAAAGCAAGGTCTTGAAGAGATATTTGCTCACTCATGTTCATAGCAGCATAGTTCACAACAGTCAAAAGGTGGAAGTGTCCACTGACAGATGAATGGATAAGCAAAATGTGGCCTATACATACAATGGAATATTATTTAGCCTCAAAAAAGAAAGAAATCCTGACACATGCTACAACATGGATGAACATCGGGGGATATTATAGTAAGTGAAGAAAACTAGTCACAAAGAGACAAATACTGATGATTCCAGTTATATGAGGTAGAGTACTTAGAGTAGTGAAATTCCTAGAGACAAGGTAGAATGGTGGTTGCCAGGGCCTGAGGAGAGGGGGAAATAGGGAATCATTCAATGAGGAGAGAGATTCAGTTTTAGAAGATGAAAAAGTTCTGAATTAATACTACTGTGTACTGGGCCGGCCTGTGGCTCACTCGGGAGAGTGTGGTGCTGACAACACCAAGGCCCCGGGTTCGGATCCCATATAGGGATGGCCGGTTAGCTCACTGGCTGAGCGTGGTGCTGACAACACCAAGTCAAGGATTAAGATCCCCTTACCGGTCATCTTTTGAAAAAAAAAAAAAAATACTACTGTGTACTGTATACTTAAAAATGGTTAAGATGATCGACTTTATGTTATATGTATTTTACTACAAAATAACATTTTTAAAAGTTTTTTAAAAATGAACTAAATAAAAGCTTTCTCAGTGGGACTGGGTGAGGATTATCTAAGGTACTCTCCAAAGCCACCCCCCTGCTCCTGTTTCCTGGTACCACTTGTTCCCGACATCTGTTCTTGCCCTCTTTGATAGCAATACACTCTCTTTTTAGACCTGGGCTCAAGACTGTCCACAATAAAGATCCCATTTTCCAGTCTCATCTGCGGCCAGGGGTGGCCACATGATTAAGTTCTGGCCAGTTTGTCCTGTGGCAGCTGCCAGAAACTGTGAGACATTAAATCCTTATTTTAAGCTGCTAAATTTTGGGATAGTTTGTTATGTAGCATTATACAACTAATACAGTCAGTCATGCACATCTCACCTTCACAATGTTTTCCATATCTGGAAATCAATATTATTTAATATTTAGTATTTTTCTTTTTTTTTTCTTTCTTTCTTAGTTTTTTTTTTTTTTTTTTTTTTTTTTTGGGTTTTTTTTTTTTTTTTTTTTTTTTGGTGTCTGGCCAGGACAAGAATGGAAACCCGGACCTTGGTGTTATCAGCACCATGCTCTCACCAACTGAGTTAACTGGCCAGACCTCTACATTTTTCTTAAAATTAACCAACTTTAAGTATTAAACAAAGATACCTAACAGAAACTTTACACCACAATTGAAAATGGAAAACCAGTATCAATTCCATAAATAGAAGTTAACTATGAAAACATCAGATACTTTTATCTGCTGAAGTTATGAACCGGAAGCCTGCTCTCTCTTTATTAAAAAGGAAGAGCAGGGCCGGCCCGGTGGCGCACTGGGTAGTGCGCCGCTTGGGAAGCGCGGCGGCGCTCCCGTTCAAGGGTTCGGATCCCACATACAGACCGGCTCCCGCTCACTGGCTGAGCGAGGCGCGGGA
>NW_007727333.1:87230-111287 GCF_000696425.1 Galeopterus variegatus | reverse complement strand
GAAAAAAGACAAAAAAAAAAAAAAAAAAAAAAAAGGAAGAGCATTTGGTTAATGGACACAAAGAATGATTACATATTGTAATGATGAATATGCTAATTATCCTGATTTGATCATCACATATTGTACACAAGTACTGATAGTCAACTCTGTAACCCACAAATATGTAATATCAATTATTATGTTTCAGTTAAAAAAAAAAGGGAAGAACAATGTGTTAGAGAGTCAGGGAAAATACCACATACAGGAGATAGGGTAAATAAACTCAGGCACATCCACACGAAATAATACTATGCGACCATTAAACAGAATGTGGAGGCACTTTATGACCTGACATGCATATATTATGTGAAAAAAGCAAGCTTCAAAATGTAGTATGTCAGCTTTTAGTAATTGTGATTAGCTGAATAAAGGACCCCCCAAAATATCCACGTTCTAATCCCTGGACCCTGTGAATATTACTTTATAAGACAAAAGATGTAATTACGTTAAGGATCTTGAGGTGGGGAGAATATCCTGGATCATCTGGGTTGGCCCTAATGCCATCACAAGTATCCTTACAAGAGGGAGTCAAAGATATTACCACAGACAAAAGAGAAGGCAATGTGACTGTGGAGGCAGAGATTGTAGAGAGGTGGCCACAAGCCAAGGAATGCCTGCAGCCACCAGAAACTAAAAAAGGCAAGGAACATATTCTCCCTTAAAGCTTCCAAAGGAGTACGGCCCTGCTGACACCTTGATTTTTCGCTCCGTAAACCTAAATTGGACTTCCGGCCTCCAGAACTGTTAGAGTATAATTTCTCTTGTTTTAAGCTACCAGGTTTGTTACAACAGCCATAGGAACTAGGACTGTAGTAAAGAGAGAAAGAAATAAGAACATATATTCAAATTTGCTTGTATTTGCATAAAGAAACCATGGTGTCATGATGAAATCTTGGCCTGTAAGAAAAGAGAAAGAAAGAAAAACGAAACGACGGGAAGGACACTTAAGAAGTTAAAGAGGCTACCAGTGGGGAGGAGATGGATGGAATGGTCAGAGATGGGGAGAGCAGGACTTCTCAGACAAAAGGCAGACAGGAAGAGGGGGCAGCTGGTAAAGGAGGACAAAAGGGCTGACTCAGAGAAGAGCTGTGACAGCCAAAGAGCACAACCCCAGGGCACACAGCCAGGGAGTCTGCTGCAATCCCTTTAGCCTCTATCTAGGATCCAAATGCTCTCACCAGCCCCATTCTTTCTGGACACAAACATGAGATCCACTGCAGCAGCACGCCCCATCCTCACCCTCTCCCGGGCAGAGACAGTCAATTGACTATTCCATTCAAACTGTCTTCTTTTTCCTTACTAACAAAACTCCAACTTTGAGGCCATAATGTGTCCTGCTAAAAGACTATATTTCCCAGGCTCCTTTGCAGCTAGTTGGAGCCATGGGACAGTTCTGGCCAAAGAATGCTTTAGTGTTGTGTGGGACATCTGGGTTGGTACCTTAAACAGGAAGGGATGCTCAAATGCAACCAGAGTAGTTCAAAGGGCAGGGGAGGAAAGTGGATATCATAAGAAACCTCTCCCTAATGTGGTCCTGTTCTTTTCTTTCTTTGGCAGTTGGCTGGTATGGGGATCTGAACCGTTAACCTTGGTGTTATTAACACTGCATTCTAACCATATCAGTGCTGGTCTGCCAATCTCTGCACTTGTTTTACATGAGAGAAAAATAAACCCCGTGGTAGATTGTACTACTGCTCAAAACATTTGCTACCTCTCCTCAATGAAATTATACATCTCCACTCCACTGACGTGAGGCTTGCTGTATACTTGTTTTGGCCAAAACAATGTGAGTGAAAGTGACATGGGCCACTTCTAAATATAAAATTTACCAGGAGCCATTGGGTGGTTCTTTCCACTTTCTCTTTTCCTCCTCCCTCAAGACCAGCAATATTCCAAGTAGGGATGGCTCTTTCAGCCTGAGTCCCCAATTAAGATCAGTAGAGTAGGCCACAAATGACCTGCAAATGGCATAGTAAGAAATAAACCTTTGTTGTAATAAGCCACTGAGATTTGGGGAGTTTGTTACTGCAGCATAACTTAACCATGCTGATTCCTGTAGACACCATAATTTGTTTAAGCCACTATTATTTCAGGACTTTTGCTGCCAGCCAGATGCAATTCCTAACTGATAGGCCCCCCATTATAGATGACTATCACTTGTTTCTGAAAGGGCCTAAAACGGAGCTAATGAATGTTCCCCTCTGGCTGCCAGGCAGGCTCTCAATTTATTTCCTGGCAGCCACTTTCCTCAATGTGTTTCATCTTGTTTCCTACCTGGCATCCACACCCCTCCTAAATCTCTTTTGGAAACTGCTCCTCATCTCTTAGCTAAGTGGCTTCTGCCACACTGACTTAGGAGTGCGCCCTAAGGTGGAAATGGGTTAGCCTGTGTGAGGAACAGCCTGGCAGCCATTGGTGGGTGTTAACAAAGGCAGAACTGGTTTTTATAAAGTCATATGGCTTCTGTGTACAGTTGTCATTGTTCTCTTCCTTGTTATCACATGTGAGGCACTTAGAACAGTGCCTGGCACACAGTCAGTGCTCTCTAAGTAAGTTATTATTGTTGTTGTTGTAGTAAGGGAGCAAGAGTGGATGAAGGGAGCAAGCGGCTATCACAGGAGATGATGGAAGCCTGGACTGCCACATGGTGACAGTGGATGTGATGAGAAGTAGTTAATCTGGGAATGTGATTTTTTTTTTTTATCCCCTAACAGTTTACTTAGGATTTTCCCATTTGCATTCACAACTGTATTGCCAAGGTGTTAGGGATTTTGTAGAGGATGTTGCAGGATGGAGATGTGTTTTGAGAGTAGAGCCAAAGGATGGGTTAACGTACTAGATTGGGGGCAGTGGTGCTGATCAAAAGAAAGGATCACAGGTGACTCCCAGGTCATGTATTCAGTTCTTCAATGTTTGACTCCTCACCTATCCATGAGCTCTGTCATAGCAGGAACAAGATCTGTCAAGGTGCTCTGTGTCTAGCAGGGGCTTGCTTGCTTCTCCAGGAGAGATTCAAAGAGTTGCTGAATTAATAAACAGTGCCAGAGTGATATATTTTAAAAAGCAGGTCTGGACACACTGATTTATGTTTAAAGATGCCCCTGTATTCCTTCTGTACTGCACCAGGGTTCCTTAAAAGATAGCTGGGAGATGAACTGTTGGGGAGCCTATCTGAAATACTTCATTGAATCCATCCAACAAATATTAGTGAGTATTTTTTGCATCCACTATCTGCAAGGCACTGTTCTAGAAGCTGGGGACACAACAGGAAACACAAGAGACAAAATTCCTTGGCATCTAATGTTGATCTGATCATCACATATTGCACATATTGTATAACTATATTGCCATATACATTGTATACATATTATATAACCATATTGACATTCACCTCTTGTACCCCACAGATATGTACAATCAACTGTGTTTCTTAAAAAAAAATTCGTTGGCTTCATGGAATTGATATTCTAGTGGGGGAGACAATGAATGAATACATCAAGTATGTGATATGCCAGATAGTGATATTTAAAGGGAAAAATAAAGCAGGAGGCAGACAGGGAGAATTATGTGTGTGTCTGGGAAAGGGTTACAATTTTGCATAGGGTAGTGGTCATAAAAGGCTAGAACTTTCCAAGCAGACAGAATGGCATAGGCAAAGGTCCTGGGGAAGCAATGTACCTGGCATGCTAAATGAACATGAAGTAGGCCAGTGTCACTGGAACAGAGTAAGGAGCAGCAGGGAGGAAATGAGGTCATACAGGTACTGGAAAACCAGCTCTTGTAGGACTTTGTAAGCCTGCTTTTTGCCTACTCCAAATTCACCTTTTTTTATAGTGAGGTGGGAGTCAGTGGAGGGATCTGAGCAGAGGCAGGTCCTGATCTGACTCAGGTGTTTACAGGCTCCCTCTGGCTGCATGTGGAGAACAGACTGAGGGTGGGAGGGGAGAAGGGCGGGAGCAGGGAGAGCAATGGAGAGGCTAATAAAATAGTCCAGTCTGGAGGTGAAAATGGTTAGGACTAGAGTGGGGCAGAGGAAGGGGTTAGAAGTGATCAAATTCTGGATAGATTCTAAAGGGAAATTCAACAGGATTTTCTGATTGACTGGATGAGGAATGTGTCCTAGCCTACTTAGACTAAGACCATCAGGGACAAACCTGTAGTCCAACGCAGGTTTATTTACCATGGCAATGAGGGAGTCCACACACCAGAGATAGCACGGGGAGTTTCACCAAAGAAAACTATAGTTATTATTTGGGTTTAGGGGAAGGATGAAATTCAGATAAAATGTAAACGAAACCATGTTTGAAAAGAATCAAAGCAAATCAGAACTCAATACGATGTACAGATTGCAAAGTGGGCCCAGGGTCCTGTCTCCATGGAAGCAAAAAAGGTTAGGCAGATGTGGAATACTGTGTCCAGAAACCTCTTATCTGAAGTTCTGAACCTGGACTATAAATCCAGGCCACACCTGGACTGTAAATCTTCTTGTGTCAAAGTGACTTAACTCCTCCAGGAAAAAGTGAGATGTTCCATTCTTACTGATATAATTTCAAACAGCAAAATGTGTGACAGTCCCTGATTTTAGCAACAAAGTTTCTCGGTAAGAAAGTAGAAAGCAGTAGTCAAGGAAGGGGAGTTCTGCCACTTTACATCTGCCACATGTCCCTGAGATAAATATTTTTTCCTGTTAACTCCTCAGCTGGCTTTTTCTACTTCAGCAAAATGAATGGAAGACAGGTTTCTGTTGTTTACAGTCCAATCTAATTCTGACTTTCTCGTGTGAGGAAAGAGAAAAGAATGACTCTAATGACTCTAAGGTTTTTGCCTGCGCAACAGGAAAGAGGGAGTAAGTAACCAAGATGTGGAAGACTTGAGGGAAAACAAGATCGGAAGCTCAGTTTTACGTTTTGAGTTTGAAATGCCTCAAATTCGTGAAGATGGCGAGTGGGCATCTGCAAGCTCTTACAGAACTTGGATCAACCTCACTTTTCCCTATACATCCCTCCCCTTCTTCCGCTCGCTCCGTTCAGTACCTGCAGTAAATCTTCTACCGCTGCTGTTTCACATATCTGCCTACACCTTTGCATGTGCAGTGTTTAGTGCTAGGAATACCGTCTCTCCACTTTTCTAACCGTACTTCCTAACCTCAACAAGCTAGACTAGGTGCCCGGGACCGCTGCATTAGCCACGGCTCCGCCCCTCCCTCAAGCCCCGCCCCCCGCTTGCGCTCACTTGTAGAAGCTCACAGGGCGGTTGTCCGCACCCAGTCGGCCCGCAGTGTTGGAGCAGTTTGGAGCCCTGCAGTACTTGGGCATGGCTGTTGTGCCCCGTTGAGTTTTACCCGGTGAGCAGCCGCACTTTGACCTTCGCAGGGCGCTGCTGAACCACGCCCCGCCCTCTCCGCGTGCTTCACGTGACGCCCCCGGTGTCGTCACGTGCCGCGGGAAAGATGACGGCGCATGCGTACTAGGAGCCCCTCCGCGTTCTCGCCGCTACGCCGTTGTCACGTGCCCAATGGGAGACGCGAGTACGTCTGCGCAAGACCGGCTGTAGGCTACCCAGACCTTCACCACGAACTGGGGGACAGGTGGAGAAATGATGTTTATAAGCCTGCGCCAACCAAATCGACTGGCAGTCGGTTTCTTTTGGCTCCACCGTATGCTTACATCCGGGCCAGTCAGGCTAGGCGCCCTGGATGGCAGCAAAAAACGCGGCGAGGCGGCTATGGTGTTTGCCTCGTAAAAATTAAAATCTTTGTTTCAGTGAATGATGAAAGCACGGACTAGATGAAAAACTCCACGATGTTTGATTAACCACCAATTAGAAGAGCTCTGGCACCACCCTGCCAGACACTGCGCCCCGCCTCTTAGCACCCATTGGTCATAAGCAGCACCCAGCAGCCCTGAGATTGGCCAAACCGGCGGATCACCGCGTCCAATGGGCAGCGGGGCCGGCTTTCCCGCGGCAGTTCGCTATTCCAGTGGGTCGTGGAGGCGGCGGCAACAGTTAAGGGTTGTAACGGTCGCCCGGTTCTGGAGCAACAATGGCGGCCTTAGGGCCCGGAGGCTACGCGCGGAACGATGCAGTCGAGAAGCAGCCGTCTATCATGGCGGGAGTTCCGGCGCGGAGGGGTCAGTCCTCCCCGCCCCCTGCCCCTGCGCTCTGCCTTCGGCGGCGGACGCGACTCACGGCGGCGCCCGAGGACACGGTGCACAACCGGGTGAGGAGCTGCTCGCCCCGCCAACCCCAGTTTCAGGCTTCCCTGGGCCGCTCCTGGTCCCATCCTCACCCCACCTCTCTGGCCCCGCCTATCAGCCCCGGGTTGTCTCCTCAGGTTGCCCCGGCCCCGCCTCGCCCGTTAAGCACCTCCCTTGTAGCCAGGGCTCGTCCCACTTTACCGTCTCCTCCTCTCTTGGGTCCTGCCCATCACTCCCAGATCCACTCTTAGCATTGGAGCATTCCCAGGGTTCCTCCCTGGTTCCTGCTCTTGAAATGCATTTTGCTAATACGTGTCACTGCCTGGTCCCGCCTTCCTCAGTATACCTTAAGCCCCACTCAGTCGCCTTTAGACGTCTCTCCAGCCCCTTCCATTTTTGTTGACTTCGCCCCCACTGGGTCTTTAAGGTCCTTGCCTGGGTTCAGTTCGGAGTACTACCTGTCCCAACTCTTCCTCGGGTGTACTCCGCCTTCTCTCATCCCCTGCCTTCTCATTCTTTTTCCCTCACCAAGGTGGGATTCTTAGTCCATATTGCCACTCAAGACTAGGGAGAAGGGCTGGCCAGTTAGCTCAATTGTTAGAGCATGGTGCTGGTAACACCAAAGTACAGGGTTCGATCCCTGTACCCGCCAGACGCCAAAAAACAAGAACTACGGAGAGGATGTGAGTAATTATTTGCAAAATCTCAGCAGCGCTGCCTGGGGAGGAAGACGTACAGAACAGTGCCCTAAATCCTGAGACACGGAAACACAGAAGGACATGATTTTAGAGTGGGTCCAAGGAATTCCATTAACATAGCAGCAATTTTTTAAATTGTTTTCTGACTCCTTAGGCACAAAGTCTGTTTTTATAGGATGGAGGTAACAGTAACCATACAATGGTGTTGCAGGGAGATGAAATTGTGACTGTGACCTTCTTGGCATAGACAGAGTGCAGATAACTGGTAGCTGCTGGTGGGTCTTGTTCCTGTTCTGTCTTTTTCTACAATCTGATTATACTGCCCACTCCTGGCTGCAGGACTCTGGGCAAGTGACCCCTGCCCACCTCTCTAGATGTACTTCCCATGTCCTCCCTCTCACCAAGGTTCAGTCACGCTGGACTGCTTTCTGTTTTCCTGAGGCTCCAAGTTCTTTTCTGCCTTCTACCCTTTATGTTTGGTGAGTCCTCTGCTTGGGCATTTTGCTGCAATCTACCTGGCTGGGTCCTTCCCATCCCTTTAGTCTAGCCTGAATATCCGTAACCTGAGAGGCGTTCTTGAACCAGTCTAAAGCAGACATCCACCTTAATCTCCCAGTGCCCTGTACTTCATAGCCCTTAACTTGTATGTTTCTGAAAGTGCCTTGTGAGCTCTTAAACTATGTAGGAGAGTAACAATAGCAAATTCAGAGAGGCAATATAGCAAGGTGGTTACATGCACAGCCTCTGGCCCCAGACTGCCTGAGCTTAAACCTTAATTCTGTTCTTCCTAGCAAGTTACAAGCTTTTCTGTTCCTCAGTGTTCTCATCTATAAAATGAGAGCAATGGTGCAGAAATCATTCATGGGGTATTTGTGAGGATTAAATGAGCTCACATATCTTAAGCAATTAGAACAACACCTTGTACATTGCACATACTCTATTAGTTTTAGCTAATACTGTTATTATTATAGGGTATTTTGGGTAATGCTTAACGTACTTTTCTTATTTGGCAACAGAGTACATCTGGCCTGCAAAAGACCTAGTTTACTACACTAGAGCAATGATTCTCAACCTGTCTGCACATGAAATCACCTGGAAGATAAAAATAAGACCCATACCATGGCTCCTCCTCAGACCAATTAATCAAGCAACTCTTCGCGAAGCGCGGCGGCGCTCCTGCTGAGGGTTCGGATCCCACATACAGACCGGCCGCTCACTGGCTGAGCGAGGCGTGGGAGCAACACCGAGGGTTGCAATCCCGTTGCTGGTCACGAAAAAAGACAAAAAGGAAAAAAAAAAAAAAGACCTAGTTTAGAAACAACCAGTAGGGCTGTCTGGTTAACTCAGTTGGTTAGAGTGTGGTGCTGATAACACCCTAGTTCAGAGTTCGATCCCTATACTGGCCAGCTGCCAAAAAAAAACCCCAAAAAACAAAACAAAAAATGACCATTTATACTAATTCCTAATAATGCTGATCGACAGATAAAACAACGTGAGTATCATTGTTTGGTTGTCTGTGTTAGAATCCTGGCACTGCTCCTTCTTGAATGGGTAACCCCTCTGGCCTCTGTTTCCTCATCTGTAAGATGGGGATGATAATAATGATAGTGATTGTATTAGTCTGTTTTCTGTTGCTTATAATAGAATATCTGAAGCTGGGTATTTTATAAAGAAATGAAATTTATTTCTTACAGTTTTGGAGACTAGTAAGTCCAAGGTTCAGAGAACATACCTTGTGAGGGCCTTCTTGGTGGTGATGCTACAGCAATGCCGGGTGTCACATGGCAAGAATGGCAAGAGCAAAAGAGCTAACCTGCTCACTTGCTTTCCTTATAAAGCCATTGGAACCACACCCATGACTCAATGACACTCATTATTCCATGAATGGATTAATCCATTCACAGGGGAACAATCCTCAAGATCTAATCACCTCTCAAAGGCCTCACCTTTGAAATATCATAATTGGATTTTCTACCCTCTTAACACTGTTACAGTGGAGATCAAGTTTCCAACACATGAACTTTTGGGGACACATTTGACCCATAGCAGTGACTATATCATATGGTTATTGTGAGCTTTAAATAAGTTAATACAGTTATAGATATTTGAACAGTGCCTAACTCGTGATAAATAAACATTAGTTATTATTCTATTTTTCTATCAATTCTGAGGCCAAGGACTTGCTCGAGAATGGTTTACTCTATAATAATTAGAAACTAATCTATTCAAAATATGAAAATACCACACAAATCTCTTAATCTAAACTCTGTATAAGTTGTTTAATCAACCATAATGGGGTCTGGGCCATTTAACTTCGCTTCGAGAGTTTTTATAAATTTCAAATGTGATTGTTCACTTGTTTCTTTACTTGTTGAAGCCTCTAGAACCTCTAGACTGTGAATTTGATAAGAGAACAGACAGTGTCTGCTTTTGCTCACTGCTGTGTCGCCCCTATAAGGCCTAAAGTGCTGGCGTTGGAGCCAGACTCCCTGGGTTTGTGTCCTGACCTTGCTACTCCCCAGGTGTAGGATCTTGGACGTCAGTGTCCTCATCTGTAAAACAGAGGTGATAATAGTGCTTTCTTCCTTATGTTGTTGTGGGGATTCAAGTCTTTCCTCCATATAAAAGTACTTAAAAACTTATTCAAAGGTCTCCTATTCACTGTGGCATTCTCCCCCTTCCCTGCACTCCCAGTCTCCTTCCCTGCTTTTTTTTTTTCTCTTGGCAGCTGGCCAGTATCTGCTTTATTTTTTCTCTATGACTGCTATCATTACCTGACATCCAATTTACTTATTCTGTTCCTTTTCTATGTCTTCTTTCCCCATCACCACTGGAATGTGAGGGATTTTTGTCTGTCTTCCTCACCATTCTATGCCCTTCACCTAGCTCTGTGTGTTTGTCAAAGGAATGTTGAAAAGAACAAGTGTTCTGCTGCTGGTAGGTAGCATAACTGCAAAAGCTTAGTGAGTATGTGTTGAATGCAACAAGAACTGAAAGGGTGGCCTAGGTGGCTGTGCCATGTGGGGCCTGCTGGGGTGGGTGCTTCTGACTTGGTCCTTTTCTTTGCAGGTGTCACTCGAGAAGGTACTTGGCATCACAGCCCAGAACAGCAGTGGCCTAACCTGTGACCCTGGCACAGGCCATGTGGCCTACCTGGCAGGGTAAGCCATGGGTGGGCCTCAGCATTTAATCATTGCTAGGAAATTTGGAACCTGAAGTCATTGGAGAATCTCTTTAGGCTTCACCTTTCCTGTCTGTAGAATGTGGTTAGTACTCCCTACCTCTGAGGGCTGTGGAGAGGATTCCATGGGCCTGTGTCTAGAACAGTACCTGGCATGTAGTGGAGTGCTATGAATGCCTCAGTTGTGACTGCAGGTGGGAGGTGGCAGTGATTCTGGGAAATACAGATGGTTAAAACCCAAGCTGTGGTGTCAGGTAACCTGGATTTGTGTCCCAGCTCTACTCTATATTGCCCCTCTCTGCCCCTTTGCTTCTGACTCTGTAAAACAGAACTAGTGATACCTACCACTTAAGTACAGAGGACTAAAGGAGATTCTGCAGCTGTTTAGTCCACAAATACTGATCTAGTCTGGCACTATTCTAGGCACCACAGGGACCTCCTGGGAAGGCAGGGTAGGGCAGACCCATAGTAATTCCTGATGAACAGTGTCTGTTATTGAATCTTTGGGAGGCAGTCCAAGATAAAGAAGAGTGGACTCTTGAATCTGACACGTATGGATTCACATCACTGTTCCTGACCTGCTTGGCAACCTGGACTGTACTTTCCTCATCATAAAATGGGCATAACAAATCCTGACCTCACCCAGCTGTGTGAGGATTTAAAGTGATTATGCACATAAGGTCCTTATTAGCCTAGGACCTGACAGAATAGTTACCATGGAGGAAGTGTTGCTTTCTGTTTAAGAGTATATTAATAATATTAAGTGCTCTAGAATTCTCAGCATAAACACCTGGAGGTGGAAGAGTCCAGAGAATCTTCTGTTCAGAGGGAGCCTTGCTTATGTGTAGGCTTTTCTTTTGGGAAATGAATCATCCCTGGATCCCAGGGCTTTCTCCAGTTTAGGCACATTTTCCTTTTTCTCTCCAGCTGTGTGGTGGTGATTTTGAACCCCAAGGACAACAAGCAGCAACACATCTTTAATACCGCAAGGTAGGCTGGGGCCTGGGCATGGGGTAGGGGTGGGACCAGGATCTTGACACATCACCCCTTCTCCACGTAGCCTGGAGGTGTTCAGGGGTAGGTGACTCACTCATTCACTCACACATTGGTTCAGCAACATTCACCAAGTGTCTGCTCGGCGCTAGGTTCTGTTCCAGGTGCTGAGGACACAGCAGTGAACAAAAGAGATGAGAATCTCTGCCCTCTAGAGCTGGCAGCCCAGTGCGGGAGACAGACTGTGAACCAGTCAGCAAATTATTTGCTGATCATGTTCAGTTCTATGAAGGAAATGACAGTGATATATTAGAGCAGGTTTATGGGCAGAGAATAGGGGAAAATTCATGTCAGAGGACTCCCCAAGTCTGAGACCTGAAGAAAGTGAGAGAGTGGCCTATGTGAAGGTATGGGGAGAGCACACCAGGCAGGGGGAACAGCAAGGGCAAAGGCCTTGCAGAGGTTTTAGGAGCAGCCGAGCATTCGAGTGCTGGAAATAGGGAAGCAGGTGAGAGGGCGAGGAAGCCGAAACAGGCGGAAGCACATCACATGAGCCTCATGAGCCTTGGAGATCATACTGAGTGCAAAGAGAAGTTGCTGGACAGCGCTTACAGGCCAGGGGTATACTTTCCACACGCCAGCCTTCCAGATCACTCTATCTCCCTTTCCTGCTTTACTTTTCTCCACAAAATGTACTCCTTTTCTGGTATGCTGTCTAATTCCCTCATTGATGATATTCACTGTTTGTCTCCCTTCCACGATGTGAGGTCTCTGAGGGCAGGGACTTTCTCTTAGTTCGTTTCTGTGTCTCTGGCACTTACAACAGTGCCTGACGCATTGATGGCACTTGCTGTTTTCATGAATGAATGAATGAATGTGATTTGGGTTTTAGAAAGATCCCTCCAGCTGCAGGTTTATTAGGAAAGGCCCTTTGGGCCTGGGATTTTACTCTCTGCCTTGAGGCTGACTAATCACAGTGTCATTCTGGGGATATTGTCCCAACAGGTTTAGGACCTTTGGGAGGCACCCCACGTCACTCCTTGGCATAGTGCAAGCTCAGCTCCTTTTGCCCAGTTTTCCAGGTGGATGGATAAGATATGGGTTTTCTCCTTTCCTTATGGTCTCTAAGATATGGTCCTTAAGCTATGACAGGTTTCTGTTATATGGCAGATATGGACTCTCTCTTGAAAGTGGCTTCTTGGACCCTTAGCTCCTAACTGAGGGTTCTGTGGCTGATGGTGAGGGCAGAGTTGGGGTCTAGTCCTGGCTCAGGTGTTTGTTCAGTGTGTGATCTCAGGTGAGATACTTCTTTCTAAGCCTTGGCCTCCTCTGGAAGTAAAATAGCTGCCTCCAATTGTGAGAGCATCCTTAAGGCAACAATAAACAGTAGCAAACCAGAGGCCCACGGACTTGCCTAACTCTTTGTCTGAATTTTTATTTTTTGGGGGGCCGGCCAGTGCAGGGATCCAAACCCTTGACTTTAGTGTTATAACATCACACTCTAACCAATTGAGCTAACAGGCCAGTCCCACGGTATGTTTTAAAGATTGGAATTAGTTGACAACATTTAAAGGTTTTTTGTGCAAAAATACAGATGTCTGTCTCATTTTGGAAAAGTGAGGAATTCTGGCCTCTGGGGCCCACATTCCCCTGTGCTGGTGATTGGCTGGAGCTTAGTGGCGTTTGTAAGACCTCTCTTAGCCAGTTCTTCTCATCCATGTTACCTCCCTCATCCTGTAGGCAGTATAGTAGGTGACCCCGATCTGAAGTGGATGGCATGGAGGTGTTCACCTAGTTACCAGTGGGTATGTCTTAGGAGGTGGCGTGGCCAGGGTGGGGGTTTTCATCCTTACTGCATATCAGAGTCACCTGATCTCTGGGCCTCACCCCAGAGAAGGCAGAATCAGTTGGTTTGGGGTGAGACCTGGGCATTGGCAATTTTTAAACTTTTTATATTGAAATAATTACAGACTTCCAAGAATAATACAAAGATCACCTATGTACCTTTCACCCATATTTCCCAAATGTTCATACTTTACCAAATTTGCTTTATCATTCTCTTTATCATCATCTATATACATATTAATTTTTTTCTGAAGAATTAGAGTAGGTTGCAGACATGATGCCCCTATATATCTAAATAGTTTAATGTGTATTTCCTGTGGAAAAAATTATCACATAATTCTTCAAAACTGCAACATATCCAGCAAAATCAGGAAATTAAATTGGTACATCACTACCTTCTGCTCCTCAGATGACTCCATTCAAGTTTCACCATTTGTTCCAAGAATGTCCTTTATAGCCAAAGGATTTTGTCCAGCGTAACACATTACGTTTAGTCGTCCCTTCAGTCTCCTTCAGGCTGAAGCAGCTCCTCTTTCTTTTCTTGACTTTCATGGCCTTGATACTTTTGAGGACTACAGGCCAGGTATTTCCAAACATTTGGGCTTGTCTAATGTTTCCTCATGCATAGATTCAGGTTCTACATCTTTGGCAGGAATACCTCAGAAGAAATGCTGTGCTCTTCTCTGTGTGTCGTATCAGGAGGTCTCCTATGACTGTGGTGTTCACTCGGAGCACTTGGTTAAGGTGGTGGCTGTCAGACTTCTCCACTGCGAAGCTTCTACCTCTCTTTTACCCTTTGTGATTTAGCGAGTATCTTGGGGGGATCCTCTCTAAGACTGTGCAAATATTATCCTGTTCCTCCCCAAACTTTCACTCAATTGGTCTTAGCATGGCTTTGACATTTTTCAAAAGCTCCCCAGGGAATTCTGATGTTCAGCCAAGACTGAGAACTACTGGCCTGGAGGTCAGGGCTCTGCTCTGTCTGGTTAGGCAAGCTTGGGCAGGGGGCTTCCCTGTGTTTAGGTCTCCTCATTTGCAAAATGGCTAATGAGAGTCCTGAGTCCACGGATAATGCACAAGGAATCAGTGCAGTGATGCCCATTCATTATTTGCCAGGGGGCCAGGCACAGGGTCCGAGCATGCAACAGGGTAGTGGTAGCTACAGACAGCAGAAACCCCACAGCAAGATTGGCTTAAAACACAAGGGCATGCTCTTCCTTTCCATAAGAAGTCTGGAAGTGGGCAGCCAGGGAGCTGGTGTTTGTGAATATCAGGGACCCCACTCCTTCTGTCTTTCTATTCTACTATACTTATTGTGAGGCTTCTGTTCTTGAGGTCACCTCATGTCCCAAGATGGAGTTCTGGCTGTCATGTCCTGTTTCAGGAAGGGAACAGGTGGGGATCAGGGCAGATGGCAAAGACTCCCTTTGAGGAGCCTTTCTGGAAGTCCCATCCAGCACATCAGTTTACCTCTCATTGGCCAGACTAAGTCATATGGCTATACCTGTGTAGCTGTAAGAGAGGTCAGGAAATGAACTGTGGCCAGGTGCATTGCCATCGCAATTAAAATTGGGTTTATGTCAGTGAGGAAGGAGGGGCAAGTGGATATTGGATAGGCAGCTCACCCTGTCTGCTGCTGTGAGGAGTGATGGGAAGCTACCAGAGGGGTGTCTTGATAATGATAAATGTTCTGTGAAGTTGCCAAAGACTCACTTACAGGCATTTACTTAGTTATCTGCATGCCAATTTATTAATTAATGTGAGGAAGACAATTACTAGACTGTTAGGGAACAAAGGTGAAAACAGGTTTAAAAGAGAAGAGAGAGAGAAAAAAAAAAGATACAATCTGGGAACAGTGAATCTTGCTGCCAAAAAACATATAAACTAATCTGGTCATTGTCCTTGTGCAGTTTAGTTAGGAGTATCAGAAATATTTTGGTTGTTTATGGGTTTTTCAGAACACAGAATGTTTAGCATTGGAGCACACACTGCAGTCTGTCTTGGTGTGAAGTCTACCAGTGTCCTCCCATCAGCACCACCCCTTTAATTAGGCCAGGTCTGTACCATTTCCTGCATCTGAATTTCTCAGGGTTACAGGGTAGGTGGGGACTTAGGGAGCCCCACCCCTGCAGAGAGAGAAGAAAACAGGGTCCCTATATAGCATCCACCTCATTTGGGTTTGGCATTTTAAGGAAGAAGGGGACTTTGCTGTTACCACCATTTCCCTGTGTGCTATGCTGGACACACAGGCAGCACTGGCTCCTTGGGAGCTGTTTGAACTCCCCTCTCCTGGCCTGCTCTGAGGCTTGGGAGCCAGGAGTGGGCAGAGTGCTGTGAGTGCAGCCTGACTGGTGTCTCGCTGCATACCCTCAGTGGAACCAGTGGTCAACTCCTTTCCTTGTTCCCAGGAAGTCTCTGAGTGCTCTGGCCTTCTCCCCTGATGGGAAGTACATAGTGACAGGGGAGGTGAGTCACAATCGTGATTGAGCAGGTGGGAAGGGTTTTGGAGTCATTCCTTCTCCCAGCAGGCCCGGGAGTCCCTGGAATAGCTTCTTCCTGGGCCAGAAAAACCCTGTGGCAGGTGGGGGAGGTGGCTTTTGGGCACACCCTGTGGCAATGCCAGCTTCAGCCCTGATAGCCCCTCTAGCCCTACCTGGTACACAGCCCAGCAGCAGTAATGGCCCCACTTTCCCCAGAACGGGCACAGGCCTGCCGTGCGCATCTGGGACGTGGAGGAGAAAAGTCAGGTGGCGGAGATGCTGGGTCACAAGTATGGTGTGGCCTGTGTGGCCTTCTCACCCAATATGAAGCACATCGTGTCCATGGGCTACCAGCATGACATGGTACTCAACGTCTGGGACTGGAAGGTGAGAGCTGGCCAAGCGGGCATATGGGCAGTTGCCAGAGAGTCCTCAGTCTTAGGCATTGGGAGAACTAAATGAGATAACTTGGTAAAGTGCTCATTCATCCAGCAAATGTTTATTAAGCACCTACTACATGCTGATCCCTTATTGTAGAGCACATGACAAGCTCTCAGCTAGTGGAATTATAATTATTTTTATATTGCCCAGCTGTTACTTTGGACAAGTGACTTAACTTCTCTGTGAGTCTGTTTCCTCATCTGTAAAATGGATATAGTAGTGTATCTACCTCATTGATTTGTGAGACTTCAGTGAGTTGATATTCACTGGAAGGCTGAACTTTGGAACAGTTGGGAGAAGACTCAGAGTCAGCAGACGTGGGTACCAAGTTCTCGCTCTGCCTATAACCTACTATGTGACCTTGAGCATGTGACTTCCCCCGTTTCCCCCAGCCTGGCAGGATGGGGGAGAAATACCTCCCTCATCAGGATATTGAAGGGACTCCTGGGTTATCCCAGAAGGGCTCAGGGTGGGACCCAGAGCAAGAGCCCTGTCCGTGGCAGCCATATGCTGTGTCATCCCTCCCTCTCAACTGTGACTATTCCCAGCACTGTGTGTGGGCTGCAGAGCCTGGACCTTTAGGGAGAGCTCTGGAACTTTCACATGAGGACCTTTCCAAGCCTCAGTCTCCTCTGTAGAATAGGAACAATAAGAGTTACACGTAGGCTTCCCCATAAAGCAGCTCACTGGAGGGTCCAAGGGAAACGGACTTGGAATAGGAGTAAGCAGGGAGACCCAGGACTCAGGGCAAAGACACAAATAGTCTGATGGGATGGGTGCTGTCATGAGTTTCTCTGCACTGATTCTTCTAGAAAGACATCGTGGTGGCCTCCAACAAGGTATCATGCAGGGTCATTGCCCTCTCCTTCTCAGAGGACAGCAGCTATTTTGTTACCGTTGGAAACCGGCATGTGAGGTTCTGGTTCTTGGAAGTTTCCACTGGAGCAAAGGTGAGTTTCTTTCCTTGCCACCTCAGCCAAGCCCTGGGGGAGTTACCATCAGCAGCACCACCGGCTCTTGTTTCTACTTGAGATTTGGGGGCAGTGGTCTTACAGGTTGTCTGGTCTTTCATGGGTCCAGCTTTTGCTTCAGGGCCTGGTCTACAGGTGCTGACTGACAGGCTTTGCTGGGGCCGCCCCAACCCTGGGGCCAGACCTCATTCTTGGACTTCAGCTCAGAAGTGTGTGTTCTGTTTTTCCTTTCCTTTTCCTCCACTTGAAGGAATTACTTAGAATTCTCCTGTTAAGCAGTGTCATATCCTCTGGTCGTGAGGGGCTCATCATGGCCATGTTGGGGGCTAAGCTATGTTGACAGTGTTTCACTATGTCCTACTATGTCTCCAGGTGACGGGCACAGTGCCCCTCGTGGGGCGCTCAGGCATCCTGGGCGAGCTACATAACAACGTCTTCTGTGGTGTGGCCTGTGGCCGGGGCCGGGTGGCAGGCAATACCTTCTGTGTGTCCTACTCGGGCCTCCTCTGCCAGTTCAACGAGAAGAGAGTGCTGGAGAAATGGATCAACCTGAAGGTACCCACCCTCCCTCTCTGCTCTTTTCCCATGATAAGTGTCTCCAGGGGTGCTCAGCAGTATCCTTGCCAATGGTTGACCACACAGGTTCTACTTGTGTGACGCTGGGTGAGTGACTCCCCCTCTGAGCCTCAATTTCCTCATCTGCAGAATGGGAATACTGCTTCCTCCCTTAAAGAATTGATAAGGAAGTCACATAATATAATGTATATAAGGCACTTAGCACAGTGCCTGGTACCCTGAAATGGGATCAAGGTTACAATTGTTTTCCATCACTATTTGATCCAGTTCACATTTCTCTTCTTAATTGAGCAGGTCGGAAGACTGAATTTTTTTTTAATTTAAGGTACCATTGACTTAATTTTTCAGTCAAAAAAGACTGCACAAAGTACATAACCTTTTAAACTAAAGGATGATGTATCAATAAATTGCAGAACTTCTTTTCTTCAGTATCTGAAGGTTTGAGTCCAAGCTGTCTTCCCATTCTGAGACTGATTGCCCATGTGGCTGTTGACAGCAATGTCGTGGTTTTCAGTCCTTTTCCTAGCCTGCTCTTGTGACTTATCTCCAGAGATCACCTTTCGGGTTAATGGCACGTGGACGAATTCCAAGTTTTATCTGTCTTTCCTAGTTGGCTAAACATCATTTTGTTTTTTGTTTTAATCCTTTTGCTAGAACTCAAGCAGCTTTAAGCAAGTCAAAAGCTTTTGACTGATAGATGTTTAGTGCCTGAGCATTAAATGTCTTATGAATTAAGTCCCTGTAGATTTGGAAAAATTCCTTTAATCTGTGTCTAGAGATGTGTCACTTCCTGCCCTTTCTGTCTGCATCCTGATAGTATTGACAGTCCTTCCTATACTGTAACTTTTTTCTATGCCACTTTGGAGTATAATCTGTATAAAGTTGTTTTTAAGCAATAGAGAATAAAATTTAAGCCTAAAATTCAAACCTGTTACTGCAAGTGACGCATCTGAAGTTGTGATCTGCTGAACAGATATTTTCCACAAATAGCTAAGTTCCTCTGTAGACAGCAATGACAACTCTGTCCCACTTGTGCTTCTCTCTCTGCTCGCTGGCACATTTCCTTCAATCGTATGGAATACTACGTATGCTATATCCTGGTTACAGAAATCTAAAAATGTGCTAAAATGGACATCTTAGACCCAGCGAACTATTAAGTCTTCTCTGGAGGCCCAAGGCTGCTCTGTCAGTTCCCATGTCCCTGGGCCAGGCCACATGAAGCACCAAATCCACTTGGGTCCCCTTTGCCCCCACAGGTCTCCCTGTCTTCCTGCCTCTGTGTCAGCCAAGAACTCATCTTTTGCGGCTGCACAGACGGGATAGTCCGCATCTTCCAGGCCCATAGCCTGCACTACCTCGCCAACCTGCCCAAGCCACACTACCTTGGGATAGATGTGGCACAGGGGCTGGAGCCCAGGTACTGTTTGGAGGGGGTAGGGGGAAAGGGCCACCCAGAGTGTATCCTCTGGCATCCATCCATGCTTCTAGATCTGTCTACCTATCTGTCCTTCCTACAAATACTAGTGATTACTTGGCCCTGAGCATTACAGCAGTGAACACAGCAGGAAAGTTCCTGCCTTCCTGAGGCAAGCTTCAGAGTGAGAAGTGAAGCTTGTGGGGCAAGAAACAGTCAGTGAGCAAACAAAGGAATAAATAAAATCATTTTAGATAGTAGTAAATGCTGTGAAGAAGAAAAACTTGGAGCAGGCATGAATAACATGAATGTTTTCATCCATATGGCTAACATTTCTTAAGCAGAAGTAAGTGCCAGCTCTGGGTTGAAAGCAGGATACACAGGTATAACGAGGTAGTAAAATCTCTGCCACCATGATGTCTACAGTCTAGAGAGGGAGCTTGATGATAAACAAGTACAGATAGGGCTGGCCAATTAGCTCAGTTGGTTAGAGCTGATAACACCAAGGTTGAGGGTTCAATCCCTGTACCAGCCAGCTGTCAAACAAAAAACAAGTACAGATAGTCACAAAGGCTTTGGTGAAATAAAGCAAGGACTTGGGAAGGAGAATGCCTGGGTATGGACTATGTTGATTGGGTATCTGGTGAGAGGGAGCCAGCTGTGTAGAGAGCTAGGTTCCAACAACAAGTGTAAAGGCTTTAAGAGAACAACACCACACTGGGCTTGGCATGTTGCAGGAATAGTTAGAAGCTGTGTAACCAGAGCCCAGAGTGCTGGGGGAAGATGGCAGGAGGTAAGGTCTGAGCATTGATAGAGGCCAGTTGAGTTCCTTGCAGTCTATTCTAAGGTTGATGGGGCAGCCACTGAGGGTTTCAGGAGTTGGAATTATAAGTCCAGGCCTTGCCTATTAGATCCCTTGGCTGCTGTGTCAAGATTGCATGGAAGGGCCTAGCTATGGCTTATTTTCCCCTTTGTTGTTAGTATGTTTTATGGAGTTGCAAGGGGTGGGTGGGGGATAGTGCTACCTAGCCAGGGTTGCTGGGTGCTAGCGGCTGCCTCTTTGTAGATTGCTAGACACTAGCTCCTGGATTCTTTTTCCAATACAGAGCCTGGAGGGGGCGACTGCATATGGCTAAGGAAAAAAGGTGGATGAGCAACCCACAGATGGTGGTGTATAGCGGTAGTCAGGCTTTCCAGCTCTACCACCTTCTGTTGTGTGCTGTGTGGCCTTGGGCAGGTCACAGCACCTCCCTGTGCTTCAGTTTCCTCATCTGTAAAATACAGTACCTATTTACACATGAGATGATGGTTGTGAGACTTCAGTGCAGCTAAAACTCTCGGTCTGGCACACAGTAAGTAAACTATAGCCTTTGTAGGGAGGTCCCAGGCCAGGAGACAGCTCCCCAGCCCCCTTACACAGGGGTTTTTTGATCATGTGTAGGTGAGGCCAACGAGAGAGAAGGCCTGAAGTACATGCCCATTATCCTTTCATGCTCAGAGAGAGGATGAGAGCTTGGGTTGGATGGAATGATAGGAGGAAAATGTTAATGGGAGTCGAAAACTCAAATGCTCTCAGGAGTCAGGCAGAAGCTTCCCATTTTCAGCCTGTGTATTAGAGGCAAAGCAAAGGAAGAGGGAGAAGTAGAGTTGGAGTAGGAGAGATGGATGGCCACAAATACCATGATAAATGACATTGCCAGGCAAGAGGCAGATCCAGTATCATCAGAGGTGGCTGTCACTACTGACAGTGACATTGATGGAGATTCATGACTCTTGTGGCCTTGTTAGCTTCCTCTTCTGCAGGAAGGCAGAAGCAGTCTACCCAGATACAGTGGCACTGACCTTCGACCCCGTCCACCAGTGGCTGTCCTGCGTGTATAAGGACCACAGCATCTACATCTGGGATGTCAAGGACATCAACAAAGTGGGCAAGCTGTGGTCGGAGCTCTTCCACAGCTCCTACGTCTGGAATGTGGAGGTGAGCCCCTCTCTGCCTCTTACCATCCCTGCTTAGCTCCCATTTGGGGGTTCAGCTGGAATAAGCTTCTAAAGAGTTTGAGGAACCCATTCAGCCATTCCTTCAAAAGATACTCATTGAAGGGCCGGCCCGTGGCTCACTTGGGAGAGTGTGGTGCTGATAACAACAAGGCCAAGGATTTGGATTCCCTATATAGGGATGGCCGGTCAGCTCACTTGGAGAGCGTGGTGCTGACAACACCAGCTCAAGGGTTAAGATCCCCTTACCAGTCATCTTTAAAAAAAAAAAAAAGATACTCATTGACCCCTACTATGTGCCAGGCCCTGTTCTAGGTACTGGGGACATAGCTGAGAAGGAAGTAGACAAAAAGTCCTGCCCTTATGAAGCTCATGTTTGGGTGGGAGAGTAAACCTGGAAACAAAATCAGTATATAACATGCCAAGTAGCAATATCTCTCTGAAGAAAAATGGAGGATAGTAGGGGAAAAGGAGACCAAGGTATTATTCTAGAGAGGAATGTGGTCAGGGAAGACGTCTCTGAAGTCATGACATTTAAGCAAAGACCTGCAGGAAGTGAGGGAGAGGGGTATGTGACGATTAGGGAGAGCAGCAAGAGCAAAGGTCCTGCAGTTGTAGAACGTTTCCCTCAGAGAGCTTGCTATGGAAAGCTTAAAATATTGAAATTTTTATGAGAATGAATTTGTGGGTGGTTTTTGTTTTTGTTTTTGTTTTCTCTAAAGCTGTTCTAAATACTGCTTGCATATATGACAACCGGTAGAGAGGAATTGTATTCACTTATTATTAATTTTTTTTTGCAGAAAATTTCTTACTACTGGGATTGTTTGTCCTAGAGAAATTATGTTTTGAATGGCCCAATTCATGATTGTGAGAAAGAGCATTATTCTTTTCAATAGGCATTATTCAACCCTTGACTCTGCTTGAATCCATCTGCCTTCATGGATCTGACGTTTTTGTTGACAGCACTTTTTCACTTAACAAGAATGTTTTTAGTAACTTTTAAAATTAATACATGAAATGTATGTGAAATTTTTTAAAATTTAGAAAAAAAGGTGAAAGATTATAGATAAGGCTAAAGTCTATGTTAATCATGACCCCAACCCCCAGTTCTGCTCCCTCTCACCCTCATCCACTGTTATCAGTTTATTATCTCTTCTTTCAGTTCTTTTCTTCAGTTTTGGAAAATTCTCATCCAGTACCAATTTAAGAGTTACTCTACCCTCTTCTCTCTCTTCTATAACTCTAATGTCCTATCTCTCTCTACTCTTCATATTTCTAAAAATAAAACAGATCAAGAAAACCACACAAAATTCTTGTTACTAGCTATTATGCTCAATGCCTAGATTCATTTATTCATCTGGAGTTGCAATATGGTGATATTCTGATTTTATCATTTCTTTTTATTAGTTGGACCACTTATATGAAGAGACATTTCCCCTCATCTACCATGTGGTCACCCAGTGGTATACTTCATAAAGAAAAGGCAGGGTGAATGCTTGATTCTTTCTCTTTATTTCCCAGTTTTCAAGATAATTAATTGGTTCCTTATCTTCTAAAGATAACTAGTTGTTTTATTTAATATAAGTATAAACTCATATATTATATTGGATATGTTTTAATCCATTGCAATTTTTTACATTACTGGAGCTCAACTTGTTCCATCTTTGCCTAGTAGGAACCTCACTAGTAGGAACCTCACTAGTAGGAACACTGGCTCCTGAGTCCTCTGTACATTACCCTAGTAGACTTTGATAGTTATCTTGTTGCTGTCTGGTATGCCAAGATGTTCTAGCCTTATCTTGTACGTTTCCTGTCTCAGACCTGGAATCAACCATTTCTTGGAAAAGCCCTGTTAATTTTCAATATGAATTGGTATTTCAAAATCACAATCTGAGGGTTCAGATCCAGGTTCCAGCTAGCCATCAAAACAAACAAACAAAAAAATCATAATCTGAGTGTTAAGGATGCTCATGGTTATTGTATTGATCCTTCTAGAATCCTAGTTGTCAAGGACACAGGGGATGGTAGAATTAGAATATCCTCAGTGACTCGTTTGCTTTTTCCCATATTACACACACAACAGTCTAAGAACGACAATTATTCAATTTTGAAAACAGTTAAAACAATTTTCTTGCATAAATTCTTTAGACTCTCTTTTGTTTTTAAGTAGTTACATCTACATGATCTGAACATATAGCCATTATGTAGTATATTCTCTCCCTTTTGACCCCCATATATTTTGGGGTGGGATATACATATATATGGTGACAACTAATCTGCTTTCTGTCTCTATGGATTTGCCTGTTCTGAACATTTTATATACATGAAATCCTTGAATATGTGGACTTCTGTGTCTGGCTTCCATGTAGCATAATGATTTCAAGGTTCATCCATATTGTTGCATGTGTCAGTATTTCATTCCTTTTTTATGGCTGAATAACATTCCATTGTATGGATATATCACATTTGTTATCTGTTCATCAGTCAATGGACATTTGGGTTGTTTCTACCTTTTGGCCATTGTGAATACCGCTCTTATGAATATGTGTACACAACTTTTGTTTGAACATCTATTTTCAGTTTTTTGGGGTATAGACCTAGGAATGGAATTGCTGGGTCATATGATAATTCTGTTTTTAACTTTTTGAAGAACCACCAAATTTCCACAGCAGCTACACCATTTTACATTCACACCAGCAACAAATGCAGGTTCCAATTTCTCCACAACTTTGCCAACAGTATTTATTTTCTTTTTTTTCTTTAAATTTTAGTCATTTTAGGTTTGTGAAGTGGTATCTCCTCATAATTTTGATTTGCATTTCTCTGATGACTAATGATGTTGAGCATCTTTTCATGTGCTTATTGGTCATTTGTATATCCTCTTTGGAGACATTCCTATTAAAGTCCTTTGCCCATTTTTTACTTGGATTGTTTGTCTTTTTGGTATTGAGTTTGGTTTTTTTCCTTTTTTTAAAAGATGACCGGTAAGGGGATCTGAACCCTTGGCCTTGGTATTATCAGCACCAAACTCTCCCAAGTGAGCCATGGGCTGGCCCCCTTTTTGCTATTGAGTTTTTTTTTTTTTTTTTGTCTTTTTCCGTGTCCAGCAACGGATCGCAACCCTCAGTGTCACCCCCGTACCGGACCGGGACCGGCAACGGGATCGCAACCCTCGGCGTCGCCCCCACGCCTCGCTCAGCCAGTGAGCGGGAACCGGTCTGTATGTG
>NW_007727333.1:32611-87034 GCF_000696425.1 Galeopterus variegatus | reverse complement strand
CGGGCGGGAGCCCCGCCGCGCTTCCCAAGCGGCGCACTATCCAGTGCGCCACTGGGCCGGCCCCTTGCTATTGAGTTTTAAGAGTTATTTATATGTTCTGGATTCTAGGCCTTATCAGATATATGATTTGCAAATATTTTCACCCATTTTTATGTTATCCTTACGTTTTCTTGATGGTGTCCTTTCATGCACGAAGGTTTTTAATTTTGACGATGTTCAATTTATCTATTTTTTTCTTTTATTTATTGTGCCTTTGGTGTCATATCTAAGAAACTGTTGCCAAATCCATAGTCATGAAGATTTAACCCTATGTTTTCTTCTGAGTTTTATTGTTTTACCTCTTATTTTAAGGTTTTTGATACCTTTTGAGTTAATTTTTGTATATCATGAGAGATAAAAATCCAACTTCATTCTTTTGCATAAGGATATCTTGTTCCAGCACCATTTGTTGGAGAGATTGTTCTTTCCCCATTGGATGATCTTGACATACTTGTCAAAAATTAATTGACCATAAGTGTATGAGTTTAATTTTGGACTCTCAATTCTATTCTATTCCATAATATGATTCTATTCTGTTGATTTGTATGTCAGTCTTTATGGCAGTACCACACTGTTGTGATTACTGTAGCTTTGTAGTGAATTTTGAAATTGGGAAGTGTATATACTACAACTTTGTTCTCTTTTGATATTGTGGCTATTTGGAGTCCCTTGCAATTCCATATGAATTTTAGAATCAGCTTTTCCATTTCAGCAAAAAGAAAAAAAAAAAAACTGTTTCTCTCTGCTGTAATCTTTATTATTTCATTCCTTCTTTGGTTTAGTTTGTTCTTCCTTAAGGTGTAAGGTTAAGTTGTTGATCTGGGATCTTTTTTTTTTCCAACTCCAAACACAGCTGTTTTATTTCTTCCATCACCTGAAACATTTATCATTTCATATCCTTTGTTGGGAATCTTTCTTATTTTTTAATGTAAGCATTTATAGCTATACATTTCCCTCTGAGAATTACTTTTGCTGCATCCTATTAAGTTTCATTGTGTTGTGCTTTCATTTTCATATTTGACTCAAAGTATTTTCTAATTTCCCTTTTGGTTTCTTCTTTGACACATTGCTTGTGTAAGAGAATGTTGTTTGATATTCACATATTTGTTAATTTCCCAAATTTCCTTCTGTTAGTGATTTCTAGTTTCATCTCATTGTGGTCAGAGGATTATTTGTATGATTACAGTCTTTTTACATTTATTGAGACTTGTTTTGTGGCCTAACATATTGTGGATGTATAATGAAGAATGTTCCACGTTCACTTGAGGAAAATGTTCCATGTTCACTAGAGAAGAATGTGTATTCTGTTAGGTTAATGGGCACACAAAGTATTCTTTATATATGTCTGTTAGGTAGAATATTCTTTATATGTCTGTTAAGTAGTTTATAGTGTTGTTCAAGTCCTCTATTTTCTTATTGATATTTTCTCTAGATCCTTTATTGAAGGTGGAGTAGTGAAATCTCTAACTGTTTTTGTAGAACTATTTCCCCTTTCAGTTCTCTCAATTTTTGCTTCATATATTTTATATCTCTGTTGTTAGGTGCTTATATATTTATGCTTATTATATCTTCTGATGACTGACCCTTTTATTGATATATGAGTGTAATGTCCTTATTTGTCACTTGTAACAGTTTTCAACATGAAGTCTGTTTTCTCTGATATTAGTATAAACTTCCCAGCTCCTTTTTAGTTACTATTTGTATAGAATCTTTTTTCATCTCTTCACCTTCAATCTATATGTGTCTTTGGATCTAAGGAGAGTATCTTGTAGACAACACATAGTTGGATCTTTTTTTTTAATGCATTCTGCCAATCATTGCCTTTTGATTGGACAGTTTAACCCATTTATACTTTAATTACTTATAAGGAAGGACTTAACTCTTAACCATTTGCTATTTCTTTTATATATATTTTTTATGCTCCTTAATTCTTTCATTACTGCCTCCCTTTGTGTTTGATTTTTTTATAGTGTACCATTTTGATATCCTCATATTTTCTGCATATTTTAAAGCTGTTTTTTAGTGGGGGATTACAATTGACATCTTAAATTTATAATGAACTAGTTTAAAGTAATACCAACTTAGCTTCAATAGTATACAAACCCTCTGCTCTTATATAGCTCCATCCCTCCCTTTTTATGTTGTTGTTATCACAAATTATATATTTATACATTGTGTGCCCATTAACTTTTAGTTATTGTCTTACGAATTTGCCTTTTAAATCAATAGGAAAATGGTTTCCTGGTACCTCATGAGAAAAAGCCAACAAAATAAACAAAAAATAATTCAGTAGGGAAAGAAAGAGGATTTACAAATCAAAAATACAATAATGGGGGCTTTTATATTTATCTATGTAGTTACCTTTTGCCAGTGTTTATTATTTCTTCATATGGCTTCAAGATACTGTCTGGCATCCTTTCACTTCACCCTGTGAAGGATTTAACATTTCTTATATGGTAGGTCTACTAGCTGTGAAGTCCTTCTAGCTTTTGTTTATCTGCAAACATCTTAATTTCTCCTTCATTTTGAAGGAGAATTCTGGTTGGCAGTTTTCTTCTTTCAGCACTTTATATATGTCATCCATTTTCTTCTGGCCTCTATAGTTTCTGATGAGAAATCAATCATTAATCTTATTGAGGATCCCTCATAAATGGCCGTGGTGTTCTCAGCACCATTGTTGTTGCTTTCAAGATTCTCTTTTTATCTTGGGCTTTTAGTAATTTGATTTTGTGTCTTGATGTGAATCTCTTTGTTATATGTGGAGTTTGTTGAGCTTGATTTTGTTGATCCATGTCTTTTATCAAACTTAAGAAGTTTTCAACCATTATTTCTTTAAGTGTTCTTTCTACATTTTTCTCCTTTCCCTCTGAGACTCTCATAATGCACATGTTGGTACTGTTGATGGCGTTCCAAAGGTCCCTTAGACTCTGTTCATTTTTTGTCCTACTTTTTTTTTTCTGCTTAGATGAGATAATTTTAGTTGACCTATCTTCAAGTTTGCTGATTCTTTCTTTGGTCTTTAAAATCTGCTGTTGGGGCCGGCCCGGTGGCGCACTGCTACAGTGCGCCACTTGGGAGCGCGGTGGCGCTCCCAACAAGGGTTCGGATCCCACATACAGACCGGTTCCCGCTCACTGGCTGAGCGAGGTGTGGGAGCAACACCGAGGGTTGCGATCCCGTTGCCGGTCCCGGTCCGGTACGGGCGCGACACTGAGGGTTGCGATCCGTTGCCGGACATGAAAAAAGACAAAAAGGAAAAAAAAAAAATCTGCTGTTGAACCCTAGTGAATTTTTTATTTTAGTTATTGTACGTTTCGCACTGCTACAGTGCGCCGCTTGGGAGCGCGGTGGCGCTCCCAACAAGGGTTCGGATCCCACATACAGACCGGTTCCCGCTCACTGGCTGAGCGAGGTGTGGGAGCAACACCGAGGGTTGCGATCCCGTTGCCGGTCCCGGTCCGGTACGGGCGCGACACTGAGGGTTGCGATCCGTTGCCGGACATGAAAAAAGACAAAAAGGAAAAAAAAAAAATCTGCTGTTGAACCCTAGTGAATTTTTTATTTTAGTTATTGTACGTTTCAGCTCCAGATTTCTATTTTGTTCCTTTTTATAATTTCTGTCACTATTGATATTCTTTGTTTGTTGAGACATTCTTCTCCTGGTTTCCTTTAGTTTGTCTATGATTTCCTTTACGTCTTTCAGTATATATAAGACACTTGATTTAAATTTTTTGTCTAAAAGTCCAATCTGAGCTTTCTCAGGTACAGTTTCAGTTAACTGCTTCTTTCCTGTGAGTGGATGATCCTTTCTTCTTTTGTTGCATGCATGCCTCATAATTTTTTTGTTGAAAACAGCACATTATGAATATTATAATGTGATAACTCTGGAAATCAGATTCTCCCCTTCCCCAGAGTTTGTTTTTGCTTATTGTTATTATTTGTAGTTTGTTGTTTAGGGGCTTTTCTGAAATATTTTTGTAAAGACTGTATTCTTTGTCATGTGTTGTCACTGAAGTCTCTGTTCTGTTATCTTAGTGATCAGCTAGTGCTTTGACAGAGATTTCCTTAAATGCCAAAATTTAGCACTTTCTTTCTTTTCTTTTTTTTCTTTTTTTGGCAGCTGGTCACTATGGGGATCCAAACCCTTGACCTCAGTGTTATCAGTACTACACTCTAACCAACTGAGCTATCTGGACAGCCCTAGCAGCTTCTTTTTCATTAAGCCACTGCCCTGGTTCTTGGAAATTCTTCATTATATTCCACAGTCCTAAAAAAAAATTGATTCTGACAATTTTTGCCAGTTTAATAGTTGCTTGAGTGGAGAAACAGCTTTTTGGAATTTCCTACTCCACCATTTTCAGATGTGTCATTTGACCCTCATTTCTTATAAATTCTACAAGTAACTACATGTTTAATCTACACCTCCTTATGTCAACCTCTCTCTAGTCTTTTTTTTGGCAGGGGGAGTTGCTGGCTGGTAACAGGGAACGAACCCTGGACCTTGGTGTTATGAACACCATACTCTAACCAAGCGGGCTAACTGGCCAGCCCTTCTGTAGTCATTTTTGTTGTCTGAAGCTCATTCTGTAGTACATTTGTCAGAAACAGTCCATGGGGACAATATTTCCTGATTTATGACCTTTTGTATGTCAATAACAGTTTGTGTCTTTTATACTTGAAAGTCAGTTTTGTTGGATATAAAATGCTAGGTTCATATTTTTTCCCTTGCCTATCTTAAATATGTTACTCTCGTTTTTTTATGGTTATTAAAATGTCTGATGTCTTTCTTTCCCTTGGTTTTCTTGCCTGGAAGCCCACAGGATTTTTTTTTTTTTTCTTTAAAACTTATAATTTTACTTGACTATGTCTTGATATTGGTTTATAGATCAATATATTCTTGAATTAGAGTGTTTAGTATTCTTTTCTGTTCCCTTGATTTGGTTTTCTTCAGGGATTTCTATTATATGTATGTTAGATCTTCTTTGCCTAGCTTCAATATTTGTCACTTTTACTAAAATCCTTTCATCTCTTTCATTATTTATTTTTTATTTTTAATAATTTCCTCTTTTTCACCTATTTCTTAATGCCTTATCTTTGTGTTTATTCACTGTTAGGTTCCTTATGTCCTTGGCCTTGGTTTCTAAAATGAATTTTCTATTTATTTCTAACTCTTTCTTTGAATTCTGTCACCTTGTTTCTGAGTTTTTCTAATTATGATTTAGATTGTTTTTCATGGCTGGCTGACTAGCTCAGTTGGCTAAAAGCACAGTACTGATAAAACCAAGGTCAATGTTTCAGATCCCTATATGAGCCACCTGCCCAAAAAACAAAAACTAATAGATTGCTTTTCATATCTTGGATCATTTTCTTAATATCTTTTACCTTATTTTGAAATAGTAAGGTATAGTTTTGATCTGTTTTTTTAAAAGTGTTTCTGGTGTACTTTCCAATAAGAACTGTTTGGGGCTGACCAGTTAGCTGGTTGGCTCAGTTGGCTAGAGAATGGTGCTGAGAACACCAAGGTCCAGGGTTCAATCACATACCAACCAGCTGCCAAAAAAATGAATAATGAGTGATTGTTTGGATTTGACCTTGGTCTTTTTTGTTGTTGTTCATTTTTATGTGGTACTAGTTTTTCTGATCATTCATTCATTCATTTATTTTTGGCAGCTGGCTGCTATGAGGATCCAGACCCTTGACCTTGGTATTATAACACCATGTTCTAACCAACTGAGCTAGTGGGCCAGCCTAGTTTTTCTGAATTGTTAGAAGTTGGTGTGCTTCAGGACAGGTTTTTGAACTTCACAAGAAAGAATTCCATCTTGTTATTTTTATAATGTTCTAAAATATGGCAGCTTACTTTCTGGTACTTCCTTTTTATGTTCCTATTTATGTGTTAATGTTTCTACTTTTATCTGAAGTCCTCTTTACTTTATCTCTCTTGTCCCTGTCCTGATCAGTTTTGTTTCTGCTCCCAGCAGTTTCCCTTCAAGATGGGGCTTTGTCCTGGGAGGGATCCTTGGCAGATCAGTTTTGAGAGTTCACAGGGCCTAGACTGCTCTAGTTCCTTAGGCCTACTGCCAACCCTTTGCACTCAACCACTACAGGAATGGATAAAACCCTCTCAGTTTCAGCTGCTATTCAGTTTGGCCCAGTGTGCTTTTCAATGAATACTTGTTGGATACTTTGGGGTTCTTTGGTCTATCAGATGCTGCACTGTTTCTCTCTGCTTTCTCCCACATACATGTTGGTACCAGATAGGTCTTGTGACTAGTAGTGGTTTGTCCCTACCTGCTTGTATTTTGGTGGTTACTGGGATATTTTGTCACATAGTTTTGCTATAACTGTTGCCTATGGGGTTTTGGTTTAGGGGGTTTTTTGTTTGTCTGGTTTAGTTTTTTGCAGCTGGCTGGTACAGGACTCAAACCCTGGACCTTGGTGTTCTCAGCACCACACTCTAGCCAACTGAGCTAACCAACCAGCGCAGTGGGGTTTTATTTTGGCTACCTGGTTGCTCTTTTTCTTATGTGGGGATTTTGGGAGATTAAAAATCTGTGCTGCTGCTATCATCATCTTCCCACACCCAATCTTCCATATTTCGAAATCACTTTATATGTTGTCTCTGTCTCTCTGAGCTTCATTCTAAATAATGTCTTCAGTTCTGTCTGTCTTTTTTTTTTTTTTTTTTTTAAAATCTCTGAGCTTCATTCTAAATAATGTCTTCAGTTCTGTCTGTCTTTTTTTTTTTTTTTTTTTAAAAAGGTGACTGGTAAGGGGATCTTAACCCTTGATTTGGTGTTGTCAGCACCACGCTCAGCCAGTGAGCGAACCGGCCATCCCTATATAGGATCCGAACCCGTGGCCTTGGTGTTATCAGCACCACACTCTCCCGAGTGAGCCACAGGCCAGCCCTTCAGTTCTGTCTTTTAATTCACTTATTTTTCTTTTCAGCTGTGTGTCATCTTTGGCTTTTAATATGTTTTATTTTTCGCTTCTAGAAGGAGTTCTATTTTGTTCTTTTTCAGCCCTGCTTGGTTAATGTTTATAACATCTGGTTGGCTACTCATACTTTTAATCTTGTCAGTTATCATTTTTTTAAACATATTGGATATAGTTATTTTATATTTTGATAACTCCAATATTTGAAGCCCTTGCTAGGCTCTGTTGTTTCTGCTGCTTCTTGCTCATGGTACCTTGATTCTTTTCATGCTTAGTTATTTTTGACTGAGCTGCCCATTTTCCTTGGATATTAGTGGGGATATTTTGAGGCTGGGCTGAAGGTGGGATGTAGATGATATATGGTAGCATTTTGTGTCCTTTTTTTTTCTTGTTTATTTTTAACATAGAAGGTACTGTACTATCCCTGTTTATCTTCACCTTACTTCACTAGAATACAACAGTGGATCATAATGCTGTCATTGAGTTGGTTGTAATGAATCACCTTTTTCCTTGTTCTCTGGAAACGATAGGTGTATCCTGAGTTTGAAGATCAGAGAGCTTGTTTGCCATCGGGATCTTTTCTGACTTGTTCCTCAGACAACACCATCCGCTTTTGGAACATGGATAGCAGAACTGACTCTCACTGGCAGAAAAACATTTTCAGCAATGTGAGTGACTTCATTGAGAACCATCTTTCAGAAGGAACAAAGACCTACTTTTAGCTAGGATACAGGGGCAGAAGGGAGTTTTCTCGGATTTTCTCTTCCAGTCTATTCCCATCCTTCAAGTGTGTGTGGACATGGCCACTGCAGGCAGCCTGACATGCTGAACAGAGATGAAATTGCTCCCCAAGTCTTGAGTCAAGGAGAAAACCTCATGGGCCAAGCTGGGCAGGGGTTTCCCTTGTTTTATTAGCTGCCATGCAGTGAGTCCCCAGGTAGGAGTGCTGGCAGGATCCTGGGGAGAGCCATGATGAGAGGCTGGGGAGAAAATAGTTCACTGAAGAACTTTTGATTAGTATTGCTAAGTCAGCAAGGGAGCTGCTCTGGGGAGCTGAGACCCAAATCATGCATTCATTTATTCTGCAGACACTTATTAAGGTCTGTGCCAGGTGTTTTGCTGTATTTTGGGGACACAACAGAGACTAAGATAGACCCTTCTCTTGCCCTTGTGGCACCCACAGTCTAAAGGGAAGGCAGACAGTGAACCAATAACTGTACCAATTAAGTATAATCAAAAGTGCAAGTACTTGCTCAGGCTGTTCTCACCATGTGACACCCTAGTTGCCACAGGACTCTATAGAATAGCGTTCCAACCCAGCAGATGGCCCTCACCTGATGTGTTCCCTAGACTTTGGACTTCCCAGCCTCCAAAACTATAAGGAGAGAAAACTGAATGGCAAAATAAAACAGAATATTGTTAAATATGTTGCATAAGATATACTTGGCCATTCAACTGGTTCGGGTTTGAAGTTTTGGGCACTAAGATGTGATGAAGAGCCAAAACTTAATTAAACTAATAAATGAACAGCAGTGGTCAAAATCAATAAGACACTAGAACCAGGTACAGCATTTAAAAGAACATTTTGACCTTTGGTAGTATGATAGAAAACAATTTAATAGCAGCTGCTTTTAAGAAGACCTCACTGTGAAAAAAAAAATAAGACAACAATCTCACTGTGGTTATATATTTCTGATATATGTTGCTATCTTTTACCTAATCATTTGATGCTAACTTTCAATACTCTGTGAAAAAGAGAATTAGAAAAATAAAACAACAAAAAACAACCTAAAGAAAAAAAGTGTGATAAGCACCATGAAAGAAACTTGCAGTGTGCTAGTAGATACATAATAGTATCATGTGATCTTGTCTGCATCATTAGGAGTAGCTTCCTGAGGAAGATGACTGAACTGAGATATGGAAGACTGGGATGAGTAAAGAGGGGAGGGGAAAGTGTTCTACATCTAGGGAGTAGCCTGTGCAAAGGCCTTGAGGTAGAAAAGAGCTTGGTAAGTTGGAAAACCTGAAAGAGGTCAGTGTGGCTGGAATGAAAAAGGCCCTTAATCCAGGATGTGTGTAGCAGGCGCTCCTTTACTACTTCCTTCACTCCCCACACACTGTCATCTCTTCTGTACCTGTGATGTAAATGTTATACTTGGCTGCACACAATAGAAAAACTCAGAAGAAGAGGTAAAAGTTTGGTTTTTCTTTTTTTTTTTTTTTAAAGATGACCTGTAAGGGGATCTTAACCCTTGACTTGGTGTTGTGAGCACCATGCTCACCCAGTGAGCCAACCGGCTATCCCTATGTGGGATCCGAACCCTTGGCCTTGGTGTTATCAGCACCGCACTCTCCCGAGTGAGCCACAGGGCCGGCCCAAAAGTTTGGTTTTTCTGACTCAGAAGTAATCTGGAGGTAACCAGTCCAGGCTGTTTTGGTAGCTGTAGGAAGCCCTTAGAGACCCAAAGGCCTTCCAGCTCTTCATTCTGTCATTTATTTTTATTTTATTTTATTTTATTTGTCCTTTTTTTTAAGACTGGCCGCACCGCGCTCAGCCAGTGAGCGCTGTGAGCGCACCAGTCATCCCTATATAGGCTCCGAACCCGCAGCGGGAGCACTGCTGTGCTCCCAGCGCCGCACTCTCCCAAGTGTGCCACAGGCTCGGCCCCATTCTGTCATTTAAAGGAGTGGCCCTCCTTATTATGATCAGATATGGCAGCTTGAATATCCAGCCATCATCTTCAAGTTCCTGCCAAGATGGAGGAATGGCAGCAGAACAGAGCTTGCTTTACGTCTCATTGCCCAGACTTTATTCACATAGCCTCACTTAGCTGCAAGGGAGGCTGGGAAACAGTTGTTATTCTGAGTGATGAAGCTCACAGCTCAAAATTGGAGTTCTGTTACTAATGAAGAAGGAGAGACTGGCTGTGGGGAAGCACAGAATTTCAAAGGTGCTTTGAATGCCTCACAGCACTAACCTCAGCCCTCTTCTCCCTGCAGACCCTGCTGAAGGTCATATATGTGGAGAATGACATCCAGCATCTGCAGGATATATCACACTTCCCTGACCGGGGAAGTGAGAATGGGACACCCTTGGATGTGAAAGCTGGAGTGCGAGTCATGCAGGTCAGTCCTGATGGCCAGCACTTGGCTTCAGGAGACCGAAGTGGAAATCTGAGGCAAGTGGGCCCTGGTGGTGTCTAATGTACACTTCCCAGCTCTGGCTTGGGGTCTCAGGGCAATGGGGGCCTTGGCCTTGGCACCTCTGGCTGCCTGTCAGGAATGAGGGACTGTGAGTTGCAATCTAGTAAAGCAAAATATTGTTAATTATAATATTGTTAATTAATTCCCTGGGAACTTAAGCTGGGAAGGGGCTTCCAGAAGGGCAGAGATCAGGGTAACTACCAGGACCTCAGCAGCTGGGGCATCTAAATTCTGCCTACAGAGTGGTCATGCAAACTCACACGACTGAGTGATACTTTCACCAGCCACTGGGTACCAATATTGAGCTGTCACTGAAGATTCCAGCTGGAAGGAGGTCCTGATGGCCCTGAGAGAGGGGCCAAGAGGGTGGGACATTTGAGGGTTCAGGCTGTTTACCAATCCTGTAGAAGTTTTTCAAGATATTATGAGCCCAGTAGGTGCTGGCAGAACATGTACCCTTCACAGGGACCAGGCTTAAGATGACAAATGACAGCTGTGTCCACCTGCTTTTTGGAACTGTTGGGGGATAGAAGAGACTGGGAGAAACTGGAGAGCATGTGTCCCATAAAGGGGCAGCCACTACGCAACACCAGGAAAACATGCCCCAAGTTGTCATGTCTTCCCATTGTCCAATGGGAGCAGAAAGTGCAGATGGTTTTTCTGTGAATTCTCTGATTTTTAAATATTGGCAACTGGTATTTTTTTGTTTTTGTTTTTGTTTTTGTTTTTTAACATCTGGCCAGTACAGGGATGGAACCCTGGACCTTGGTGTTATCAGCACCACGCTCTAACCAACTGAGCTTACTGGCCAGTTCTACTGTTTTGATATCAATCACCACATGAGGCAAACTGAATGGGTCGGTGGGCTGCTCACGTAGAAAGGCCTCTGCCATGAGTGGCAAGACAGTAACAATAGCTATCATGGATATAGCCCTCTTCCCCCAAGCCAGGAGCTGACCTGAGCACTATGTGTACTCACTCATTTAGTCTTCTCACTGACCCTCTGATGTAAGTGCTGTTATTAACTCCATTTTCAGATGGGTTAACTGAGACAAGAGATGCCAAGTGGCTGGGCTAAGATCACAAGGGTGGAGAGTGGAGATCTGGGATGATGTTGATTGATTCCATTTAGAGGAAATGAGGAAGGTCTAGATCCAAGACTCTTTAAGAATGAGAGACTGGAATCAAATGTTCTCATACATAGGTCCTTGACTGTGATCTCTGGCCCCTGCCCCACCCCCAGGGACCACCTCTAATGTGGCCTTGCCTGAATGCCTGTCCTGGATCCCTAGGGTTATGCTCTAACCCATGAACCCCAAGAGGCTGGTTCCTACTGAGGTGATCCCTTGCTTGACATTGCTCCCTTTACAATGGCAGGTTTCTAGATGAGAAGATGTGGTTGGGCATCTCTAGACTGGTTGGCCATAATAGGGTGTTCCCGTATTGCCTATCTGGCTGTTCTGACCTTTTCTAGCAGTGTCAGAGCGCCTGGGGATGGGGTCTAGGGGATCCAGGCAAGGTACAGTGGGCAGTATGTGTCTCCCAGGATCCACGAGCTGCACTTCATGGATGAGCTGGTCAAGGTGGAGGCCCATGATGCTGAGGTCTTATGCCTGGAGTACTCCAAGCCTGAGACAGGTGAGCCCAAGGCAGTTGTGGAGTGTGGGGAGGTACGCAGGGGAGTGGGCCCCCTGGAAGGGCCACAGAAAGGGGTAGTTGGTGTCTTGTGGGACTATGGATAACAGCTGGGAGTCCCGTGTTTAGTATGGCCTCTGTTGCTGGACTCAGGGACCAGGGTGGCTGGGATTCCAGAAAGCAAGACACCTGCAGGCAGGACTCAGCTTGACTTGCTCACCACTGGTCCCAGCACACCCCCACCCCCACCCCCAACAGTGCCCAAGCTAAAGAGGTGAATATATAAATGAATATGTGAACGAGCTCATCCTCTACTGGAGTAGCTAGATTGATTGTTAGAAATTATTTTGAAAAAAGTTTCAAGCCTATAGAAAAATTGCAAGAATATTGTCATGAACACCTGCATACCCTTCACCCAGATTGCTCAACTTTTTTTCTTTTAGATCCCGTCTGACCGTGTGACTATACGTATAATTTTATCTGCTTTCCCTCTTTTCGTTTCTCTCTGTATATGTGTATGTGTGTGTTCATACTCATACACACAAACACATATAAAATAATAGCATCATATACCTTATTATTTTTTTCTTTTGCTAGACTATTTGAGAGTAAGTTGAGGTATCATGCCTCCTCACCCTTAAATGCTTCTATGAGCATTTCCTAGGAACAGGGACATCCATTTACATGACCATGGCTCACTTATCAAATCTGGGGATTTCACTTGAATACTCCTGAGGTCCTTATTAAAATTTTGCCAGTTGTCCCAGCATTGTCCTTTGTAGCACCTTTGTTTTTCTAGTCCAAGTTACCCCTTTACTTGTCATGTCTCGTTTGTTGCCTTTACTCTGAAACATTTCCACAGTCTTAATTTGTTGTTTTTGACTATGGTTTTCTGCAGAGTATAGGTCAATCATTTTGTAGAATTTTCCTCAATTTGGGTTTGTCTGTTTCCCTCATGATTAGATTCAGATAATACATTTTTGGACAGAATATAATATAGGTGAAGTTATGTCCTGATAATGTTAAATGTTGATTTTTTTCCCATGCTGTTCTTTCTTTTTTTTTTTTTTCCTCTTTTCTTTTTTTAAATTTTTTTGATTTTTCCTTTTCCCATGCTGTTCTTTCATTCTTCCATCCTCTACATCCTCTGCCCCAGAAATTTTCTTTAAATCTCTCTTCATTTGGTATACCTTTTTTTTTTTTTTTTCCTCTTTTCTTTTTTAAAATTTTTTTGATTTTTTCTTTTCCCATGCTGTTCTTTCATTCTTCCATCCTCTACATCCTCTGCCCCAGCAAATTTTCTTTAAATCTCTCTTCATTTGGTATACCTGTCCTGAGCTCCCCTGTACCTCAGGTTGTGTTGTTAGGCCTCAGCCATACCAGGTGACCAGGGTAAGTGCTATCTGAAGGGGCAGAAGGGAAAGCCCAGAGGTAGAAGGAAGTAGGGTAGCAGGCAGTCACTAGGTCCTGGACAAGGCCCAGGTAGCCAGAGCTCAGAGAGTGAGGGGTTGGTGGTTTGAGATGAGGCTGAGAGGTTGCCAGGGCTTCACATGGCAGGCCCGGGAGTTGGACTCAGCAGGAAGGAGTGCTGGGCTCAGCTAGACAGATTGTCTGCTGTGGGCATGCATGGAGGAGTGTCCATATGTACCTCAAGATCCGTCTTCCCTGAACTAGTGGTGAGGGATATGAAATGCCAGGGTTGGGAGGGGCTCTGGGCAAAGATCACACAGAGCTGAGGGAGTGGCCCTTTTTGGGTTTGGATAAGTTGACTGCAGTTCTAGAACCAAAGACCCCTTCTCCAAGGACTGGACAGCTTTGTCTCACTGCTCTTCTGGGAGGCCATGGCACCTATGCAACCTCCAAGAGACCAGGCCCATCCTCTACTCACAGGTCTCACCTTGCTGGCCTCAGCCAGTCGGGACCGACTGATCCATGTACTGAATGTGGAGAAGAACTACAACCTGGAACAGACCCTGGACGACCACTCCTCCTCCATCACGGCCATTAAGTTTGCTGGTGAGCCCCTTCCTTCCTGCTTCCTGCACCTGGTTAGATGGGCTGCTTTGCTTGCAAGTAACAGCAGAAACTCCCTCTACTTTATACAGAAAATTGGGTTTGGATAAGTTGACTGCAGTTCTAGAACCAAAGACCCCTTCTCCAAGGACTGGACAGCTTTGTCTCACTGCTCTTCTGGGAGGCCATGGCACCTATGCAACCTCCAAGAGACCAGGCCCATCCTCTACTCACAGGTCTCACCTTGCTGGCCTCAGCCAGTCGGGACCGACTGATCCATGTACTGAATGTGGAGAAGAACTACAACCTGGAACAGACCCTGGACGACCACTCCTCCTCCATCACGGCCATTAAGTTTGCTGGTGAGCCCCTTCCTTCCTGCACCTGGTTAGATGGGCTGCTTTGCTTGCAAGTAACAGCAGAAACTCCCTCTACTTTATACAGAAAGGGGAGAAGCAAGTCTGGGATTCAGGCACAGCTGGATCCAAATGTTGAAGTTTTTTTAAATTATCAAAACTAACTCTCTCTTCCCTTCTCTCCCTCCCCCTCTCTCCCTTTCCCCTTTCTCCCTCCCCTGTCCCCTGCCCCCACTTTCAGGGTTGGCCAGTTAGTTCAGTTGTTAGAGCGCAGCCTTATAACACTAAGGTCACGGGTTTGGATCCCAGTACAAGCCAGCTGGAAAAAAAAATTCTCTCTCTCTCTCAGCTGTGCCTTTCTCTGGTGGGCAGGATCTTGGTTGCCGTTGTACCCTTGGAAAGAGATTGCCCTTCTTCCTATCGATTTTGGCAGCAGTTGGGGACTGACTTTCTTTGTCCTGACTTGAGGCATCTGCCCTTCCCAGAAGCAGTTATTTGATACCAGGGCTTTGGGGTGTTCTCTTGGGCCAGGTCTGACTCACGTGTCCTCTGTTCATTCCTGCTTCCCCCATTCCCCCCCCCCAAGTCCAGAAGGACAGTGTTAGGAGAGTGCTGGGCCCCCAAAGGAAATCAGTGTGGTTCTGATCCTGTGAGAGGGTGGGATGGGCACTGGTAACCTTGGCAGAAAAACAGGTGATATCAAGGATTGCTAGAGGCTGCATCAGGTAAACTAGACAGGGACTCTTCCCAGCAGTTATCCCCTTGCTCCCCCATTTTACAGCCAGAGCAACACTTCAAGTAGGTGCACAGCCTAGGATCTTGCCTAAGGCTATCCTTCTCCAAAGCCCACCCTCAACCAGGAAAATTGAAGGGATTCCTTAAGTCTGGAAAGATTGAGTATGGAGATGCTTGACCCTAAGGGATTCCAAGGGGAGGGAAGGCAGGTCCAGAGGGGTTTAACTGATCAAAACCTAATAACATGTTCAAACTATATTCAGGAAGAATCTATTCATGGAGAAAATATATTCATTGACTCTTAAGTTCCTATGAAGAGTTTTTTACATATAATGTGCGTGAGAATGTATTAATGTCCCTTGGTCTTCCCCACTTTCTGCCCTGCCTCTGTCTAGCTGAGGTAGTAGGGAGCTGGGCAGCGATAAGTTAACAGTGTTTGATATGTTTTGATAAAGATCTAACAAAAGCTAGTCAGCTGAAACTTCTCAGACATCTTAAAAAACTGTTCAAACCATCCCATTCCATGGAATATAGATAGTCAGAATAAATCAGTAAACCGAACAGTTTGGCAGCAGTGACCTTCCTTTAATGAATGATCCTTGAGAGGTAATGACTGGCCAAGGGGGTAGGCCAGGAGTTGGTCCTTAAGGCCACCTTCTGAAGAGCGTGGACCCTTCTCTAGAGCCCCTGGCCAATCCAAAAGAATGTAGACCCTAAACCATCTGGGTGCCCTACTCCAGCTAGGCTAGCTCCCCCAGGAGCTATGCTCAAAACATTGATCAGTCAGTATAAACTGGGCGCTGGCCAGCCAGAACCTGTCTGAAGCTACCCTGCTAAAGAAGGATTTAATCTTTTAACCTTTTTCTGTGAAATATATACCCAGGCAAGTGAATACAATATCTGTGTACAGTTTACAGAATGACACAGTGAACATCCACATCAAAGTTCCTAGTCAATAGGTGTGAACCAGGACAGACGCATCCATTGTTGATAGCCAGAGACTGTTTTGATTGCATGTGGTCCTGATGTTAAATACTTGGATTCACCACCTGCAGGTTAAGAAGCAGAACACTACCAGTAGCTTACAGGCCCTCTCTAAGTCCCTCTTAGGTCACACTCCTTCCCCGCATAGTGCTCACTCTTCTTCTGTGAGCTGGTGATTCTTGCTTGAGTAACATCTAATACTTGTGTGTCAGACTCTCTTGAATGTCCTTCATGGAGTTGCAGCATCTGCTGTATCAGACTCTAAGTGTTTTATATATGTTCTGTCTTTTTGTCCTTACCATAACTCTGATTCTACAAAGAAATAATAATAAAAACAAGAACGTGTATAGTGCTTACCACGTGGCAGCCCATGTTCCCATGGCTTCACACAGCTCTACAGGGAGGAACTGTTATTAGACCCATTGTACAGACAGCAAATTGAGGCTCAGAGGAGAAGCCCAGGTTCAGGACACAGTGTTTAACGGCTTTGACTCTGGGCACCAGAGAATACCTGGGTTCAATCCTGCCCTCTCCTGACTCTCTGTGTGCCTTGGTACAAGTACTCTGTGTCTCTGAGTCCCTTTGTTTACATTTGTTCAATGGAGTGGATGGTGAGCATTCAGGACAATCAGGCACACACACGGGTCTGGCCCAAGGTTTGTGTGGTTGTTCTGATTGTTCTTATTGCCATGAGCTTCCCAGCTTGTCTCCACTTGTCCCTGCCAGTCCCTCCGCTGTCCCTCCACTGTCCCTCCCAGCCAGTCCCACTTGCACTCTGTGGTTCATGTCACCCATCTAAATCCCAGATTGGTGATGGAGTCTCTTTGGTGTCCCTGGCCTTTTGTTCCCTATATGCCCTTGCCCTGCACAGGCCTGCCTTGCCCACAGCTTCATCTGTGCCCCTTCACAAACACAACTCACATCTTACAGAGTCCCCACCTAGACCCAGCACCCACATCACCTCTTTAGGGAAGCCCTCCTTGATCCCAGCAAAGTTCATTGATTGCCCTTGCAGTGGAGTTTCCTAGCTGGGATGGGTCCCCTAACCTGTGTGGTCCAGCCCTGCCTAATGTACTGCCTTCTTCTCCCCCAGGCAACAGAGACATCCAGATGATCAGCTGTGGGGCCGACAAGAGCATCTACTTTCGCAGTGCCCAGAGGGTAGTGTGGGGTGGCCTCCTGGGGACTGGGGTGGAGGCTTGTCATGGATGTCATCTGAAGGTCCTGCCTGCTCTGCCAGACCTCAGATGGACTACACTTTGTCCGTACACACCATGTAGCAGAGAAAACCACCTTGTATGACATGGACATTGACATCACCCAGAAGTATGTGGCTGTGGCCTGCCAGGACCGCAACGTGAGGTAAGGTGCTACCAAGGGCCCTTAGTTGGTCTGCCCTGGCTGGTTTCTGAACAGGTACTGACAGGCCTATCTGGGTCTCCCTGCTCATGGGCTGTCTGCTTTCCTTCCCCTGCTCATCTGGTTCCTGAGAAGCTGGGAGGGGTGGAGGAACCCAGCGAGTGTTTTTTAGAAACTAGGCTCTCCCAGGCCTAGCCTCCAGGTCAGCAGAGGCCTTCCTTCTCGCTCTCCCAGGAGCCTCTATGGGTAATTGAGAGATGCTGATGCAGTTCATGTACTCATTCATTCACTTGGCATTCCCTGAGCACCTGTCTGGGCTGGACAGTGCTGGGGTCATGGCAGTGGCCCCAGGGCAATCCCAGGCCCTCCTTCATGCAGCTCACAGTCCAATGGAGGGGATACAGCCACCTCTCCAGACAGTGACAACACAGAGTGGTCAGGGCTGTGATGGAAAGAACCCAGGGGGTTGTTGGGGCCCTGGGGAGACATCTGACCCCACCTGAGGATCAAGCAGTGCTTCCTGGAGGGAGAGACATCTGAGCTGAGTCTAGGAAGGATGTGGAGGAGTGGGCCAGGGGAAGGCAGAGAGGGAGTGTGCAGAGGGCAGGTTCTCCACCTCCTTTACTGACTCATTCCAGTTGAGTGCCAGGCACAATGCTTGCTATGTGGTGGGGGAGACGGACATTAACTCAGTGAGTACCTCAATACATAACTTCCATAACCTCAGCTTGAGATGGGGTTTCAGTCCAGGCATCAGATGAGGACAAGAGGTATCGGGGGCATTCAGGGGACAAGAGGGCAGCAGGAACTAGAGGGTAAGAGGGGATAGGGTGTGCAGGGCTCTGCTGGCCACATTATGCCCCTACCTCCTCAGGGTCTACAGTACTGTGAATGGGAAGCAGAAGAAGTGCTACAAGGGCTCCCAGGGTGATGAAGGGTCCCTGCTGAAGGTGAGGAGCGGGGACCTCTAGAGTGAAAACCACACATAAACACCCCTACACAGGGCCCCCCTATCTGCTGCCCTGATGGGCCTCCTGAGACCTATATCCTTGGTGCTTAATCAAAAGATCACACTCTGACCAGCACCCACTCAGGCTTGGTTAACCAAGTGTGCTTGGGAAGAGGGTGTTGGGAGGGTGGTCCTGACTGCTTCACTTTTATTACTGAGACCTTTCCCAAGGGGGAGCATTTAAGTGGGTTCCACTTTGAGTGGCAACAGGGTGTGGTGGGAGGAATCACAGGCACAGACTCCTCTCCTGGCTTTCCTTTTGCCACATATGTTGTTACCCAGGACAAGGTGGGGACCTTCTCAGAGCCTCTGGACTGGGAGAGTTATGAGTTCAGTCTCTAGGTTCAGATCTCAGCTCTGTTTCAGGCTAACTGTCTGACCTTGGTCCAGTGTCATCTCTTGAGCCTGTTTTATCATCTGTAAAATGAAAATAAAAACAGTTTCTATCATAGAGCTGTTCTGTGGAGGAATTAAGTTTGCACATGTACAGTGCTTAGCACAGGGCCTGGCTACCATTATTACTGTTGTGGTGGTCATTAATGTCTTCACCTGTAAAATGGGAGCAGGAGTTCCTGCCCTACTAGAGTGTATGTCATGAGGGTTACCTTAGATGATTCCATGTGCCAAGCGTCAGCACAAGGGGTCTTCAGTCAGAGGGGGCTGGGATGTTTGGTCTAGGCCTCGCTATAGGTAAGAAGCAGGAAGCCTGAGTGATGTGTGGTTCCCCTTCCTGGCAGGTCCATGTGGACCCCTCAGGCACCTTCCTAGCCACAAGCTGCTCTGACAAAAGCATCTCGGTGATTGACTTTTACTCGGGCGAGTGCATTGCCAAGATGTTTGGCCATTCAGGTGGGTGTGCCTCGTTGTTGGGACACCTCCCTACCTGCCCACACTGCCTGTGACTCAGAAGGCAAGTATACCTTCTATGCTTTGCTTGCAGAAATCGTCACCAGCATGAAGTTTACCTATGATTGTCATCACTTGATCACAGTATCTGGAGACAGGTGGGACAGGCCTGGAGGCTTCCCTGCTGCTCCTCCCTGTGAGAGTGGGTGGGACATATACTGTGGGGAGAGTGGGGACTCAGACACCAGGATCACAGAGCTCAACAGCTGTCTGTGTAGAGAGCACTTCTGAGCTTTCCAGCTTACTCCATCTTGGACAGTGTGCACCCAAGATCCCAGATCCGTCACTTATATTCTTGTGACCTTGAGCAGGTCATTTCCCTTCTCTGAGCCTCAGTTTGCTCCTATGTAAGAGAGATGACACCATCTACCTTGAAAATTGCATGATGAGAACTGAACGAGGTGATATATATAAATTCTTTAGCACGTGGTTGGTGCCAGAGGAAGTCCCTTTTGTTGCTCCCTTGGATATACCACAATCCTTCCCTACAATCCCCTTCTTCGGGTCTTGGGGCCTCCTGGTTTGCTGGAATGCCCTGGACATGGGCCCAGGGTGTAGATCTGACAAAGTCCAGAGCCCCTGCATTAAACTGGTGGGGTGTTTTCCAGGAGGGTCTGGGGACTTGGCTGTGGTGATCCAGGTTGCTCCAGGGTCAGATGAGACTGTGGCTCCATGTTCCCTCTTCCTCCCCCTTCCTTATCACTCTTGACCTCTATAGCTGTGTGTTCATTTGGCACCTGGGCCCAGAGATCACCAACTGCATGAAGCAGCACTTGCTGGAGATCAATCACCAGGAGCAGCAGCAGCAGCACACCAAGGACAGGAAGTGGAGCAGCCACCCCAGGTCCTTGTGGCCCCCTGCTTATCCCTTATCTGTCCATTCACCAGAGGAATGTCTCCTTGTACTAGGCTCCATGAGGAGTGATGCTGGGGACATAGCCACAGTCAAGACAGCCCTGGGCCCTGCCTTTAGTGCACCACAGCCTAGTGGGGGAGACAGACTTTGAATATAAAGTTAGAGTAATGTATATGAAAAGGTTTGCAAAGTGGAAAAGCAGAGAGCTTGGTGAGGCTCTGAGCACTGTGATGGGGAAGGCCCAGGGGCTGTGGGGACCAGGGGAGGCCCCTGACCCAGCCAGCAGTAGGAGGAGGGTGGCCTGGACAGGGCTACTGTAGGGAAGGGTCCAAGGGAACTGAAGTATCTTCTTACGCTTTAAATGATAGCTACCTTCACTTATTTCTTTGAGTCTTCTAAACCTATTTCTTTAAAGTCTTTATGTTGTAAAACCAGTTTATTTGGAGTGAACTCATGTTCTAGTTTTTTATTTGAGGTTTGATTTGGGGCGTGCTTATTTTGAGTGGGAAGGCTTTTGTTTTTTTTCTCTCTCCCGCCTTTGGCTCTGTCCATGACTGCCTCTCTGTCTTGAGGCTCTGCCATTGCCTCCATGCAGCCACCTAGGCCCCCATGCTGACCAGGGCTTGACCTGGACTGAGGTGGTATTGGAGGCATCACAGATGGGCATCTCCCTCTGGCTCTTGGTTTGTTTTTTTCTTTTCCTTTTTTGTCTTTTTTACTGACCGGCAACGGGATTGTAACCCTCTGTGTTGCGCCCGCACCGTGCTCAGCCAGTGAGCGGGAACCGGTCTCCACATGGGATCCGAACCTTGGGTGGGAGCGCCGCCACGCTTCCAAGCAGCGCACTCTCCAGTGCGCCACCGGGCCGGACTGTGGCTCTTGGTTTTAAGGCTTGCAGCCTACCTGCGGCTATGAGCAGGGTCATGACTCCAGTACCCACCTCATATCAAGCATGTTTTAGTCTCCCATACTCCAGGGGAGCCAAAACCTTATTGCTACCACTTGAAGGAAAGCTAGCAGCTCAGAACTGCAACCCCACTATCTGCTTTGTTTTCTGTTTCATTGCTATAGCCCTTGGAAAGTTTGTCTTATTTCTGAGCCCAGCCTTTGTTATACCTCATTATTTGTGGTGACGTGGAAGGGGTGTGTCAAGTAAGAGACCTCCCTGCACCATCTTGACCAGAAGCCAAGAATATGTTCATATGGAGCTTAGCACAGAGCCCAGTCTAGGCAAGCTCCCCACCCCCACCCATTTACATATAGTTCTTTCATTATCATCCTCCTTCCTGGCTTTAGGCAGGAGACATATGTATCCATGCCCAGTGAGATTCGCTCCCTAAGCCCTGGAGAACAGACAGAAGATGAACTGGAGGAAGAGTGTGAACCAGAAGAGCTGCTGAAGACACCATCCAGGGAGAGCTTGGATCCAGGTTGGGAAAAGGGCCAGTCTGTAGGGGCCCTATTTTGAACTCTCAGTGTAGGGAATCATGGCTGGGTTTTGCCCACTGCTTTGTTTTCAGGGCCTGGCACATATTGAAACTCAATAATATTAGTCAAGACTCTTTCAGTGTAATAGCAACCGGACTCTCGTTGGCTTAAACTGGAAAGTGAATTTCTTGGTTCATGTAACTGCAAATATGAGAGGATTGTTTGCAAGCATGGCTGGGTCCAGGTAGTCTGGTGATGTTAAAAGGAAGATTTTTCCTCCATCTTTTGGCTCTGCTTTTCTTTGTGTTGGCTTTGCTTTCAGGCATACTCTCCCTTTACTAGGGGACACGATGCCCACAGCAGCTACGGATTATAAAACTCCATGGAGAAAAGAGCACTTCTTTGCTAGATGGCCCCACCAAAGTCCTGGGGCCTTGACTTATGTTCCTGGATGAATCATGTGCCCATTTCTGAGCGAATCACTGTAATTGGCCAGGCCCGAATCATGTTATCACATCCGAGGGCAGAGGCTTTAGTCAGCTCCACTCACCACCTGACCAAAGGGGGAGGGTGGTATCCTGGGGAAAAACAGGGTGGTGGTAACTAGAAGACAGAACAGATTCTGTTGTTCAAGCAAAAGGGAGAGTAGTAGCGTAACAACTTTAGAAAAGGCCAGTCCCCAAATTTCAGCCCCTTTGCATAGGCCCTCATGGTTGCAAGTTGGTTTAAAAGGTCCAGACATCAGAGATATGATTGAAGAGGAGAGAATCCCTCCTGAGAATCACCTTTAGAGAGGCATTTCTTTCCCAGAAGCCCCTGGCGGGCTACCCTCAGTTCCTATTGGCCGTGATATTTCTAGCTGCCAAAGAGGCTAGGAACAATGACTAGCACTGGGTGCTTTTAGGGTGGGTGGTAGCCTCTCCCAACAAGTGGAAAACAGGCAGGGGCTGACTGACAGGCAACAGCAATATGAGAATTCAGCCTTGGAAAACCAAACATTGCATAGTAAGCTAATTTTCCTTGTCACCCCCCTCATACCCAAACCAATATCCTCTCTAGGTTGACCACTTTAATTAGTATGAATTCTTGTAGGTCTTATGAAACATATCATATTATCTATGTCCATAAATTACATCATTCTGCAGATATTTTTCTGTATTTTTTCCCTCTCAAAAGTGTCTCCATCCATTTGTTGGATACAAAGCAGAGGCCTCCCTCTTTTAACCAGTACCATAGTACAGTTTTTTAAGTTACTCCCCTCCAGGTGGGCACCTACATTTTTCCCTAATTTTACACCACCTTTGTGCATGAGGCTTTCCCGACCACTCCTGTGCCTCCTCCTTGGGCACATGTAAGAGTGTTTCTCCAGGATAGAGACTGAGGAGTGGCACCATTGGGTCCTGGGGTTAGTGCATTTTTTATTTTAAAAGAGAACCCCAAGAGCTCTCCAAATGTGGTTACTGCCCTACCCAGCATTGTGTTAGGCCCTCCATCCCTCCCCGCCACCCCCAGTTTTTTGGCCAACATGTTGTAGTATTAAGAATTTTAATCTTGATCAATCTTATGAGTAAACATTGTGTCCCATTGTTTAAATTTGCATTTCCCTGACAATTAATGACATTGAGCATCTTTTGATCCGTCAGTTCCTATGTTGCCTCTTTGGAGAACTACCTGTTTGTGTATATTGCCCATTTGTCTGTTGGGTTGTTTGTCCTATTTTCATGGATTCTATGTATTTCTCCAGATCCTCGGTGCCTGCTGACCAATGGCAAGCTACCACTCTGGGCAAAGCGGTTGGTGAGTCTTCCAGGAGAGTGGGACACCCTAGCGGCTAGCAAAGGAGCGTGCCCTTCTATGCTCTTCCATGTCTCTTCCTTCCCTGGAGAGCCCTTCTCATCCTTTCAGTCTCAGCCTAGACAGCCCTTCATCCATGCAACATGTATGCCCTGTGCCAGACATTGTTCTGGCCTCCAGGGATACAGTAGGGAGCAAAGAAGACAAAGGTCTCTCCCTTCACAGGCTCACCTGCTAGTGTGGGAGAGGGATAGTATCCACGTTATATAGTATATTGGGAGCTACAGAGGGGAAAAAAATCGAGAAGGAAAATAAGAATTATTGGAGGATGGCAGTTTTAGGGTGAAGAGAAAAGGCCTCACTGGGAAGGTGCTATTTGAGCAGAGCGGAAGCAAGTGGGACATGCAGATACTGGGGAAGAATGTTCTAGGCAGAACAGTCTGCACTTGCAGAGGCAATGAGGCTGTATTGTCCTTAGCAAGTCCAAGGAAGAACTGGGAGGCTGAGGTGCCTGAGTCAGGGATGAATGAGGGGCAGAGCTGGAGGAGAGGGGCTCTGAGAGGCAACAGGGGCCAGATTGTCATGGACTGTGGTAAGTTACCTCGATGCTCCTTATTGTCCTGCTCCACTTTTTTTTTTTCCGCTCAGCACTGAGTGAGATGGAGCTAGGGCAGCTCTCTGAGTCAAGCAATGCTGTGATCTAACTCAGGTGTTAACAGGTCCCTATGGCTGCATGTTTGAAACAGACTGTGGGGTGAGGAAGGAGGAGGCCACTGTGATAATCCAGGCAGGAGAGGTTGGAGGCTGGACCAGGAAGAAGAAATGGTTGGATTCTAGATGGATTTCAAAAGTGGAACCAATTGATTGGGCGTGAGGGAAAGAGGAGGACGGACCAAGATGACATTAAGATTAATGAATGAGTGGTTACCAGAGACTGGGGTCGGGGGGTCGAGACAGGTACAGGTTGGCCAACAGGTACAAAATTCAGATAGGAGAAATAAGTTTTTATGTTTTGTTGTATAGTAGAAAGACTATGCTTAACAGTTAATTTTTGTATATGACAAAGTAGCTAGAGGAGAGGCTTTTGAATGTTTTTGCCACAAAGAAATGATAAATGCATGAGGCGTTGACCCATTAACTACCCTAACTTGATTATTATACAACATATATGTATCAAAACATCAGATGGTACTCTATAAGTGTGTATAATTGCAATGTATCACTTAAAACAAAATTGGGGGGCTGGCTGGCTTACTTGGGCGAGCGTGGTGCTGGTAACACCAAGGTCACAGGTTTGAATCCCCATACTGGCCAGCTGCCAAAAAAAATATTTTTATTTTAAATTGGAACAGTATAACCTAAAAAAAAAGATTGAACGAATGATTGTTGACATGGAGGAGTGGGCTAGGAGCTGATGGATTAGAAGCTGGCAGCAGAATCCTAAACCATAGGTTTGAGAGTTTATTTCAGGAGCAAGGTCAAGGCCCAAATATCAGCACCTCAGTGAAATCCTCCCCTGCAGACCAGGTCAGGGCACCTGGCTGTGCTCACTCAGGCCTAAGCTTCTCCTTATCAGCAAATATTACAGTTGGAATGACATTCAACAGATATTCATAGCACGCCAAATCTGTGCAGGCTCTGTTCTAAGCCTTTTACGTGTATTATCTCATTTAATTCTCTCTAAGGATAGGGGCTTTTCTTATCCCCATTAAATAGGGAAACTGAGGCCCAGAGAGGTTAAGTAACTTGTCCGGGGTCACACAGCTAGGAATTAGAAGAAGTGAGACTGACCCTATGCAGATTGGTTCCAGAGCCTGGTTCCCAAACAACTACACTCCACTGTCTCTCAATCAACAGTTTAAGTAGGAGGCAGTGGTAGGCAGGACCAGGATGGGGGCTGTGGAGAAGTAGCCATATTCTGGATGTGTTTGGATGGCAGAACTAACAGAATTTGCAGATGAAATACAATGTGGAGTATAAGGGACAGAATAAGAGAGGAATGGAGGATGATCCCAAGGCTTAGGGCCTGAGCAACTGGAAAGAATAACTGAGACAAGGAAGGCTTAAAAAGGAGCAGGTTTGGGGGGAAAATCAGGAGTTGAGTTTTCAACATGTAACTTTAAAATATCTACTAAATGTCCACATGGAGACATAGAGCAGTTACATGTGCAATTCTGAAGTTTAAGAGAAAGTTTCAGGTTGGAGATACATAACTGGAAGTTGTTTCTGAGTGGCGGTTAAAGCCACAAGTGGATCAGGCCTGTGCCAGTGTCCATGGCCCTTGTTGGAATTAGTGAGCGCTTGGCTGGCTGCCTGACCATCCCCTATCCCTAAAGCTAGGAGATGAGGATGTGGTGGATGGCTCAGCCTTCTACACCAAGAGCAGCTACCAGCCACATGGCCGCTGGGCAGAACGAGCTGACCAAGAGCCCCTCAAGACCATCCTGGATGCTCAGGACTTGGATTGCTACTTTACTCCCATGAAGCCCAAGAGTCTGGAGAACTCCATTCTGGATACAGTGGAGCCACAGAGCCTGGTGGGCTTGCTGAGCGAGGTATGTGCTGTCCATTCCAGCAAGGCCTGCAGCCCCTACACCATGACTGCCCACCCAGGACTTGGGGCCTCAGTGCTCAGTTTTGAACATAGGCCTGACTGTCCCACTCCAGGGCTAAGAGAGGATTACGTGAGATGGTGGAGGGCAGGAGGGTGAGCCCTGGGCCTAGTGCACAACAAGACTTCCCAGGGCAGACAGGGAGTCTTTGGCAAGTGGGTCACTTGGGGGTTAAGAATGGGGGGCATTCAAATAGATAGGGCACTGGCTCTATCCCTTCCTGGCTGTGTGACATAAAGTAAGAGGCTTGCCTCTCTGGGCTTTGGTTTTCCAAAAAATGGTCATAATGATCTCTGACTCACGGGGCTTTTACAGAAATTCAGTGCTAAGAACAGTGCCTGGGTCCATAGAGGTGCCCAAGCAACTTCAGCTCTTACTCTATTTTCCAAACAAAATTCTTTTTTCTTCTATTACATAATTGTTGTTCTTTATTGTGGTATAATATACATACAACAATATGCACAGATCTTTGGCATACAGCTTGATGAATTACCTGTGTAATTCATATGTATCCACCACTGCAATCAAAATATAGAGTATTTCTACCTCTTGGAAGACCCTGTTGTGCCCCTCCTGGGCAATACCCCCCATCCAAGGTGACCAGTATTCTGATCTCTCACCATGGATTGGTTGGCTTGTTCTTGAACTTCATATAAAATAGACTCTTCGAGGGTTGAGCCTCATCATTTTTGGATTCATACCTATTCCTTATGCGTAACGGAACCGAGACTGCAGGGGGGTCGTAGAATGAGCTCATGGTGAGCAGAGCACTTGGCACAGGCCCAGGTGTCCAACAGTGGGGGCTACAGGCATTGTTCCTATTATGCCATTGTTGGCCTAGCTCCTAGCGGCTTGTGAGGGGCCTGGATGCCTCAGCTGCTTCAGAATGGCCGTGCTCTCTTCACGCCATAGTCGGAGAGTCCCCAGGAGGATGGCTGTGGGTATCCCTCCTTCCTACCCCTACAGAGGGATTCTTCTGAGGCTGGCAAGCTTGTCATCTGCTCACTGGAGGCGGAAGTGACAGTCACAGGGACAGACAGGTGGGTGGCCCTTGCACACCAAAGAGAGCCTTAGCTGGAGAGAAACCTCAGCTGATAGGCACACGCTGGAAGAACTGCTTTCTGCTCTCCCAGTGGGCTTGTGGGAATGGGGATGCATGAGGCCTGGATAGGCAGGAGCCCAGTCCTGCAGCCTCAGCTGCAGCCTTGGTTTCCCTGGTTCCAGGTGGAGGGCAGAGGGTTCCTGAGGGAAAGAAGGGAGCGTCTGGAGGAGGCAGGAGAGGCAGAAGTATTGCCCCCAATAGGGAGCAGGCTTTGGGTGCCTGGGGGTTCTGGGTCAGAGTTCACTCATCAAAGTTACTATTCCCTCACCCCACCCCCATTGGCATCACAGCAAGTACTGTGAGAAGGAAGCAGACGGAGGGCCTGAAGACCAGCATGGTGACCCCTACCTCAGGGTTTCCTCCATCAGCTCGAAGGATCAGAGCCCTCCTGAGGGTGAGTGAGGGACCCTGTGAGAGTCTGTTCATTCAGCTAGGCCCCTTTCTGGGCCTCGAAGGTGACCTTGACCCAGTCCTCCTGAAGCTCACTCTGTCACAGAAGACAGACATGGTCCCTGCCATTACCTGAGGATTCTGGAGCCCACTGCCCACCATCTGAAAGCCCAGCTCTGCCACCTTCTTGATGTATAACTTCACTGGGCCACAAGAATGGGGGTGGGGTGGGGCAGAGGATGTTATCATTTCCATCTCCGGATAAGGAAACTGGAGCCCAGGGAAGCTGAGCCACTTGCCTGCTCAACTTGGAAGGGGCCCCAGCTGTGGGCTCCTGACCCCATGCTCTGCTTCTTCAGACTCAGGGGAGTCAGAGGCTGACTTGGAGAGCAGCTTCACCACCATTCATTCCCCCTCTCCGCGGCCTAACCTAGACCCTCGGTTTGCCATGACAATGCTGCACACACCAGGTAAGCAGAGGCCAGACACATGGGGAAGGGCAATGCCTGGGCCTGGCTAAGGGATGGTCACAGTCTGTAACCACTGGCCCCACATCAGCTCTGGACTTGGCACTCACTAAGCCTCAGTTTCTTCACCTGGTGGACAGGGAGGTTTCCTTTTCAGCCCATTGGCAACAGGGCGTGTGATGGGCGAGTCCAGCTTTCTCCATTGTTAAGTGGCGTCTCCCGTGACTCCTGGTGTTGATGGCTTTCTCTTCTCCTCCCCTCCCTCCCCCATCGCCTCTCTGCAGGACGCCCAGGCACCACAGAAGGAGAGTTGTCTCGGCCCGAAGGTCCAGGCATGTGCAGTGGCTCCCTGCCACAGACCCCTGAGCAGGAGAAGTTCCTCCGCCACCACTTTGAGACACTAACCGACGCCCACCCTGAAGGTAGGGCCCTGCCCTCCTCTGAACCCTGCCTGGGCTGTTCATCCAGTGCTGGGCACAGTGTGGGTGTCTCTGGAGCAGAGCTTCCCCTGGCAGAGTGGGGGTGGGGAAGGTAAGTGGGAGAGCATACCTTTTCTCTTAAGGACTGAGCTGCACAGTTCTTCCTCTCCCTGCTCCATCCACTCCAGACTTGTTTGTGTCGTGACTCTTGATGGGGGCTTCTAGGGATCACCTGCTAGTCTGTGGGTCTGCCTGAGTCCCGGGCTGGTTGTCTGGAGGGATTCTGAGGGCCCCTTTGCCATCTTCCCCTAGAGCTCTTCCGTGGGTCCCTGAGAGATGTGAAGGTCTCTGAGGGTGAGGACGACTTCTTCAATCCCCGGCTGAGCATCTCAGCCCAGTTCCTCTCACGCCTCCAGGAGACACCCAGGTAGAAGCTAGTAAAGCACCACCCCACATTCCCACTCTCTGTAGGCCCCCATCCCCATGGTTGTGTCCCTCAGGCACCCCAAGAAGGAAGGCTGAGTGAGTGTCCCTCTCCCACCTGGTTTCCTCCCAACAGGTTCACCCACGCCTCCCCTCCCCGGCTGTCCCCACACCTTGTGAAGTCTCCGGAGGTCAAGCCCACCACAGACCGAGGGAGAAGCCAGCCCAGAGCTGAGCCCCTGAGAGCAGGTACTGGCTACTCCTCCCCAGACAGGACCAACGTGAGTATTGGGGCTGCCTCCTTCAGGGCATAGGGTTGGGAGCCAGGAGGCCTTCTCCTCACCTCAGAGCTGTACTTGCAGGTACTCTCTTGGGGGAAGGCTGAGGAGCCCCTCGAGACCCTAGAGGCCTGGTGCCCGCTGAGTGAGTACCCCAACCCCAAATGAACAGCCCTGGGTTTCTCAGCAGGTGGCCCTGGGTTCCCAGCTGAACTATGGACAGTGTTCATTGAGACGCTGCAGCCCCTTGAGGCAGGGCTCTGCCCATCTGCTCTGTGGCTGGGCTGTGAGAGTGAACCATCTGCTTCCTTTGCAGCCTCCGGTCTGTCAAGCCTGGCACTCTGTGTCCCTTCCTCCTCAGTGCTGCCCACAGACAGGAAGCCTCCAATGCCCACATCCATACCTGACCCAGGCCTGGCTCAGGGTATCCGGGCCCCCTCCATCTGTTCTTACATGGAGGCCACTGCCAGCTCCTGTGCCAAGATGTCACGCAGCATCTCCCTTGGGAACAGTGAGAGCTCTGTCATGGTTGAGCAGACCAGGCCCCTCCACAGGCCCTCATCTGTGGGGGAGCTAGCCTCCCTGGGCCAGGAGCTCCAGACCATCACCACCACAGTGGCACCCAATTCTGGCAGTGAAGGCCAAAAGCCTGCCCTGCCCTCCTGGGGCAACCATGAGGCCCGGGCCAGCCTGAGACTGACCCTGTCAAGTGTCTGTGACGGGCTCCTGCTGCCCCCATCCCCACTAGAACCGCCCACCACGTGTGTCTGGTCCCAGGAGCCTGTGGACACCCAGCCTGATGTCATGGTCACAGCAGGCAGCTTCCCAACCCCCAGCCCCATGGACATGAGCGCCCTGAAGCACCACTACTCTGCCTTTCTTCCAAGGCTCCTAACCCTTAGGCCCCTCAACCCTCCTGCCCACCCCAACAGCCCCCAGCTCCCAGAGGCCAGGCCTGGGGTCCCTGATAGCACTGCCTCCCTCCTGGAGCCTAACTCTGGTGAGTACCACTCTTGGGACAAGGGACTATCCCCTAAGCTCATCCCATGTGCTAGCTGGTTCAGCTCCAAAGATGGGCACTTGATCTGGCCACAGGGACTGTGCTATTCATTAATTCCTTCATTTACTTAAACACTTAATGAGCACTTTTGTACATGTTAGGCTTTGTTCTAGGCACTAGGGACATGGGGCATGGTGCTAGGCAAGACTTCAGGGAATTGACATCTTAGTTGGGGGAGATGCTCAGACCAAATCTCTAAAGAAAGTGTCAAATGTCTTAGGAAGTGATATGTGCTAAGGAGAGAAATAAGAGGGGACGGTTAGGGAGTGAGAAGCAGGGGCAGTGCAGTTTTAAACAGGATGATGAAAAACAGCTTCAGGGAGAAGGTTGCATTTGAGCAGAGACCTGCAGTGGGGAGGGAAGGGAACCTTGGGGCTTGAGGGAAGTGCTCCAGACAGAGGGACAACAGAATCAGCCCAGCCACCCTGGCCTCTCTCAGATGAGCTAAAATGTAGAGGTGTCTTGCTCCTTCCCTCCTCTCTACCCCCAGATGCATTCAGTCTGATTCAGGGCAGCCCTGGACACTGGGGGGAGCCCAGGGTGCCAGCCAAGGTCCTGCCCCCAGCTCCCCTTGAGCTGAGCAGTGTGAGGAACGTCTTGCACAGGCTGCAGACTGCCTTCCAAGAAGCCCTTGACCTTTACTACATGGTAAGCTGAGCCCCAGGGTTGGGGGGAAAGGTTGAGGAGGATCCCTGGGACTGCCTGGCTTGGGTGGCCCCTGACAAGGTTGCCATTTCTTACAGTTGGTCTCCAGCAACCAGGTGAGCGCCCAGCAGGAGCAGGCACGGACTGAGCTGGCCTCCACTTTTCTTTGGATCCACAGCCAGTTGGAGGCCAAGGACTGGCTGGTTGGGACCAAGGTGGGCCCAGCCCAGCCCCTGCCCAGCCCAGATCACCCTTCCCCCCCTATACTGTGCCCCCTGGCCAGCCCAGACTTGCATGCCCTGCTGGAACACTACTCAGAGTTGCTGGTGCAGGCCGTGAGGAAGAAGGCGCGGGGGGACTGAGGGCCAGCAGCGCCCCCCCACCCTCCACCACAGCCCTGCTACATTTTAAGAAATAAGTATTTTAAGCAAATAAACAGCTTGGGGGAATATTTCCTGTTGCCTGTCCTGGCTCATCCACCAAACCCTTTTCAGGTGGATGCAGGGAGGGAGGGCGAAGGGCAGTGCTCAGGTGAACTGAGTCCCAGGGGGACCTGGATTTGCTCCAATGCCAGGTCCTGTTCCATGATTCTGTCATTGCAGAACGTGGGATCAACATTCCCAAGAACATTGGGAACTGCAGTAATGATGACCCCATGGCCTGGCCTCCCACATCACCTATCTATCCCCAGTCCATTAAGCTGCTGCAGGGGGGTCATGTGTGGTTCTTGCCCAGTGGGGCCTCACTGTGCCCCAAGGAGGGGCCAGCCCTTCCTCTCCGCCCCCTGCTGGTGTCTGAGAGCCCACTGAAACTGCTGTGATCACCATGTGCCTGACCTTTCCCACCAGTACCTGTGTTGCTACATCACTGGCTCATGGCCCTTGGGCCAGGCCCACATAGGATTACAAGGCCCAGGCTGCTGTTGTCCACATCTGCAGCAAAAGAAACTGAGGACAGATAAACAGGCTCACCTGTGGACAATCCCAGCAGCAGGCCCAGGCCACTGAGCCAGGCACAGCCACTGAGACCAGTAACTTCTTCCTTGCCAGAAGGGCTGGGTCTAGCTTCAATATCCTGCAAGCTCTCAGCATGGTACCAGCTCCCCCAGGTAGCAGACATCTAGTCACATGGTGTGTCTGCTAAAAAGGCCACTCGTGACCACAAACACCTGCAGTGTCCCAAATGCCTATCAAAAGGAAACTTGTGGCCTGTGAGTTCTTCTATGCTCCGTTTAGTTGTCATGGCCCACCAGAAACAGGCTTGGAGAGATCCAGTTTCTTGCCCACGGTCCCAGAGCTGAAACTCAAACCCAAGTTTGCCTGGTGGCACAGCTGGACCCTTTAACATAAGGACATGGCCCTCTGCTGCCATAACATGTGGCACACATCAAGACCAATCATGCAGTTATTCAAACAACCCTTCCTAGTCCCCAGGTGCCTGTTGCTGTTCTACACATTAGGGTTAGAGTGAGGAACAGTCAGGCAAGGTGTTTGCCTTCATGTCACTCACCTTCTGAAGAGTGAAACAGACAGGAATTAGAACTATATCTGTATATGGGCTGAGCCTGTGGCGCACTCGGGAGAGTGCGGCGCTGGGAGTGCTGCAGCGCTCCCGCCGCGGGTTCGGATCCTATATAGGGATGGATGACCGGTGCACTCACAGCGCTCACTGGCTGAGCGTGATGCAGCTGGTCTCAAAAAGGACAAAAAAAAAAAAAAAAAACTATATCTGTATAATTGTAAGTAGGCTAGGGAGATTGACTTTGTTGGTGGAAGGGTCAGAGAATGCCTTGCTGAGGTGACATTTGAGATGAGGTTTGATAGAGGACTTCTCAGGAACATCAAGCACATAGAACAGCCAGTGCAAAGGCCCTGTGGGGGAGTATGTGTAAGGAATAGCAGCAAAGCCAGGACGGCTGGGATAGCATGAGTGAGGGGAGAGGGCCTTGTTGCTTCATGATAAGTTTAAGTCCAAGAAACATTCATAACACCATATTCTTTTCCTAAGTAAAATCCCTGCTCTTGGTGTTTGGAGAGATGTCCGATATTGTTTATTTCTCAAGGCTCCATCTCACTACGTCAGGGAGCCCAGGTGGCCCAGAACTTGTTGGCAGGCTTGACCCCACAAGCTCCCTGCAGGCCCACAGACCACCCTGGCATGACTCGAGATGCACCTGCCTAATTCGGCTGAGGTCCTCTAAGATCCCTGAGGCAAGGTTTGGTGTCCAGCCCCACTGGACACCCAGGAGACCACCTTGGGCCTCTCTGTTCCTTATGGAATTACCCCTCCTGTATCGTAAATCCTTCAATGTCAAGTAGCAAACACCTGGCTTATGGGGACCCAAGCTGTAAGGACATTTGTTACTCTGGATTATGTCATCGTAGACCTGGCCTCTTCCTCTCCTGCTCTGTCACCCCCTGTGAGTCAGTTTTACCCTCCAGCTTAGGACCTTCCAGTTTCAGTGTGGCTGCTATAACACCCAGCAGTATATCCTCAGCCAACCAGGAGCAAAGGCAGGAAGCAGGGCAGCCACCAGATAGCAGGAAAGAAGCACAAATTCTTCCAAAAGGTCTCACCTTCAGATCAGTCTGAGGCAACAGGAGTGGAGATCGATTTGCTTGGACCATCTCCTGTTCTGGGCATGCTGCTACTCAAACAAGATTGGGTTCTCTCAATAAGAAAGGAGGGTGGGCTGGTAATTAGAAAGGAGCCAGCATGTCTGCCACTCCCCTCTTCCAAATGCCAAGCTCTGCAGCTCAGGAAGGATCAGGCTTTCTTCTTGGACAAACCACCTGGATAAGAAACTACTGCTGGATATGATATGTGTGCATGCGGTTTATGAACCCACAGGTTCCCAACAGGAAGATGACGACAAGCTAATGTGGGATATTCCAAAGAGAGTTTAACAAAGGGACCATTTGCAAAGGAGCAGGCAAGGACTAGAGAAACCACTAGGGCTGGTACAGTACCCCAGGACTGGTACCAGAGGGGAGATGTTATCACCCCCTAGGCCACAGGGCACAAAGGGATGGAACGAGAACCCAGAAGAGCAAATTTTGGAGAGAAGGCTGTCCTGAGGGAAGCTGTGTCCATGGCAAACTCACAGGAAAGAGTTGGAGGGACCAACACCCAGACTGTACTTCCCTCCCACTATCCTGCGCGGCACCCCATTGTCCAAATCCCACTGGAAACCAGAGGACATGGAAGTCCAGGTGATGCAGCCCACCCAGTCGGCCTCCCAGGACATGGAGCAGGTGGAACAGGACAGAAGAGGGCCTGGGGGCAAATGATGCCTGGCACCAGCTATCTTCCCTAATGTGTTTTCAGCAACACAGGAACCACTTGCCCCAAGAGACATGGAGGTGGGCATAGAACACTGGGTGCCTGAGAAGAAGCAAAAAATAGTTCTCCCCAACCCATCTGCCAGCTCATCCTTCACTGCAACTTGCCCCCCTACACTCTGCATCTGTCTTTAGCCATCCAGTAGCAGTAACCAGCAGGACAGCTCCTAGGTGCTGAGCTGCCAGACATGTGTGCCAGACACACCAAACATGGCCACATGAAATCCAACATTTGTGAGATGGAGACACCACTTTGATCCCCATTTAACAGGTGGCCCAACTGAGGCCCAGATGCTTGCCCTGACCACCTTACCCCTCAAGTCTTCCTAATCACCTCCATTTATGTGTCTACTGTATGCCACACCCCATGCTAAGCATTCTCTCCATATGATCTACATGGATCTTCATCACAAACCAGGGATAGACAGACTCTTTAATCCCATTTTCCAGATGAAGAAACTGAGGCTTAGTGAGAAGTGACTTGCCCCAGTTTCTGCAGAGATAAAGTGGCAAAGCTTGGCTAGCAGACCCTGAGCACTGCCTCCTTTGCTTTCCCAAATGAATTAGCAGAACTGACTCTCAGGGAATGTGAAGAAATGAAGAAATAATCCTTCTCTCACCACCACGCCTTTGTAAAGACTGTTCCCTTTGCCTGGAACAACTTTCCCTTTCACCTGAAGCCTCTTCTTTCAGGGCTTACATCCAGGAAGCCATCCCTCAGCCCCCAGGCTGGATCAAGAGCCTCTTCTGGGTCCCTAGGGCCCCAAGGTTTTCCTCGTCATGGTGTGGAGCACTCTGCCTGTGCTTCCTCTTCATGGTCTTGATCATTCTGGTCTGTCACTGGTGTGACTCCCCCATGGACTTAAGTGTTCATTTTCAGGGCTGACTGGTTAGCTCAGTTGGTTAGAGTGTGGTGTTATAACACCAAGGTCAAGAGTTTGGATTCCTGTACTGGTCAGCCACCCAAAAAAAAAAAGTTCATTTTCACTGTTGAGCTAGGCCTGGCCTATAGTTGGAGCTTACAAGATCGTTGGATAAATAAATGAGAGAAAGTAATTGCATAGGGAGTGTTCAAAATCCCTATCTCCTAACAAGTTAGACAATGACCAATCTAGAAAAGAGTGCTGGGGTAGGGTCCTGGGAGGCCCTGGCTATGTCAGGTACCCCATTTAGTTTCTTGACTGTGAGAGAGGAGGACAGTGGTATCCCAGGCATTCACTAAGGGCTGGACTATTAAACCATTAATTGTTAACAACTGTTACACCTGAACTCAGCCCTGGGCATTTGAAAAGAGGTGGAGCCTCCTGTCTGAGGGTGCATAGCCTGGGTCCTTACTTTGCTCTGCCGTCCTCCCTGCACCCTCTGGAGCAGGGCAATCACAGCTACCCCCTTCCCCTGCTTCCTCAGACAGCTGCTGTGATTTGAATAACCAAGTAGGCTGTTGGGTGTCCGGTGGTGACTGATTTGCCTGGCAAACAATCCTTCAAGTCCTTTACTGTGCTGTTACTATGGGGAGACACTCTGGGCCATATTTTTTCTCCCCATCCCCAAGAGCTGTCTAGGCCCATCTACCTTGGCTTGACCCTCCTTGGGAGTCTTAGTGCTTGTCTGCCCCGGAGGCTGGAGAGTCCCCTCAGGTACCTGGCACAGGAGAAGGGGAATGAATGGCAGGCCCCAGGACAGAGGTAACCAGAGCTGGCTAAATCTGCTCCCTGGGCCTATCAGGAAATTTGCATGAAGAGAATGAGGCTCCTCCACAGCTTCCCCCTCCCTTCCCACCTGGGATAGGTGTCCTGGGGCTGAGGTCTGACAACAGGTGGAGGAGACAGCCTGTGCGAGTGGAGCCATCGTGGTGATGCCCCGTGCCTTCCTGGTCAGGAGTCGGCGCCCGCAGCCACCCAACTGGGGCCACCTGCCTGACCAGCTCCGGGGAGACGCCTACATCCCAGGTGGGCCCCTCATTGGGTCTGGAGGTAAGAGGCAGGGGTGACAGAAAGCATCACCGTCTGGCTTCTCTCCTCAGACTGCAGCAGCCTAGGGGGGCCACCAGTATGCCGGTCTCCTGGCCTCAGGGACTCTTCTTGGGCAGCGGTGAGTCTGAAGCAGGCCCACAGAACCAGCTCTGTTTCATCCCTTCCTGCTCTCAGCCTTGACCGAAGTTGATTGCCCCTTCCTCCCCAGGCCCATTTGCCCATGCCCACCTTAGGACTTTTCCACCTGTTCTCTCTTTTTGCAATGCCTCTCCTTTCCTAGTAGAGACCTCACTGTTAGGTCTCATCCCGAGAACAATATTCTCAGGTGGGCAGCCGCAGTCCCTGTCCCCAGGGATCTCTCTGTCCACTGGGGCAAAACAGGATTTAAGCCAAAAAGTGGGTGTTGATTTGCTTTATGTTAGAACACCAAACAGGGTAAGAGGCGCAGTATGAGGCATGAGGAGTATTGGAGCCTCTCAGAATATTTCAACGGTGCATGCATTGGAATAAGGAAAGCAATAGCTGGAATGTAAATGTGCTTGAGATTATTTCAGTGTTTACTGAGAACCAGGCACTGTTCTAGGCACTGGTTATTTGGCAGGAGTAAGATAAAAATTCACACCTTTATGGCACTTATATTCTGGTGGAGGCTGAGGGTATAGACAATAAAATTAGAAAAGTATATATATCATTGGAAGATGGTACTCGCTATGGAGAAATATAAAGGGCCATGGGGGATGATGAGGGAAAGCCTTGGAGAGAGGGTGGCACGTACATACACACTAATCAGTTGCTTCCTAGGCTAGGCTAGGCCTCCTAGTCCCCCTTAGCTCTGGGCACTTGTAAATACTTGTTTGCAGAGTAACAAAGGGTGGGCAGTGTATAGCTGGAGGGCTAACTCCTGCATCCCTCTGGCAGCCCGCACAGGACACCCTGGCCTCGGCTCCTAGGGGCCCTGGGACACTTGGCTGCCCGCTCTGTCCCAAGGCCTTCCCGTTGCAGCGCATGCTGACACGGCACCTCAAGTGCCACAGCCCAGCACGCCGCCACGTGTGCCGCTGTTGTGGCAAGGGCTTTCATGATGCTTTCGATCTCAAGCGTCATATGAGGACTCACACTGGTAAGCAGTGGCAGGGATGGGGAGGGGCTGTGGGGCCCCAGGCCAGGATGGAACAAAATGAAGGAAGGTGCCCAGGTTGTGGACTTTGCAGTGTTTGTCTATGTGGGGCAGGGATGCAGCCAATAGGAGACTTGGGACAGGTGCACCTCAGACCCCAGCAGGTGGGTATAGGTGGCATCAAGTTAGGGACCAGCTGAGGGGTAGAGAGTGAAGATGGGTACTGGTTACAGCATTCAGGTACCAGATTGAAGGGTGCAAGGGAACGCCTCCTTCCCTGTCCCCCAGGGGAAGGAACATTCCGGTGAGGAAGGGTAAGGACACAAGTGTCTGGCCCAAGTTTGCACTGGGTGGGGATAGCAGATCGGGGTCACAGGCAGATGAGTCTGATGAGCTTGGAATAGCGATGGGAAAATCTCAACATTGAAGGGCAAGGTGAGAGTTTTTAGTCTGGAGGTCATTGCCCTCTTTGTCCTGCCCCCCACGCCCCATCTGTGCAGGAATCCGGCCTTTCCGCTGCGGAGCTTGCGGGAAAGCATTTACGCAGCGCTGCTCCCTTGAAGCACATCTTGCTAAGGTGCATGGGCAGCCAGCCAGCTACGCTTACCGTGAGCGCCGCGAGAAGCTGCATGTGTGCGAGGACTGCGGCTTCACTAGCTCGAGGCCCGACGCCTATGCACAGCACCGGGCCCTGCACCGCGCTGCGTGAGACTGTGTACAGGCATACTGTCCATGGGGCAAATAAACACAGGAAACTGGCGCACTGAACGTGGCATTTATTAAACACGAGGGATGGGGGAGTCACTCAGTCCAGCGATGGCCGCAGTGTGGGGCCGTGCATACGTAGTACAGGCGCATGGCGTCCTGGCAGAAAGAACTCATGGTTAGGAAGGATATGGATGGAATCTTCCACCCAGCAGGGCCTCATCCCCAAAGAACAGACAGGAGAACTTTTCCAGTTGGTAAGGATCCGGCTGAGAATTCCGAGAAAGGCAGGGTCACCCCAGTATTGGTATCCCCGCCCCCAGAGAGGCCCAAGATCCAGATTCCCAGGAAGCAGTCGTGCCACTCACCTCAGCCCGGGCACTGTGTGACTGAAAGAACACCGCCTCCTTGTGGCCGCACCTGAGGGGATGGCTCAGTCACTCAGAGCTTGACATACCCGCCTCCTCCCTTTTGGAGACAAGCCACTCCCCCTCCCCAATACCAGCTGCGCGCTCACTTCTGGCACGGGTGGTCCTCGGTCCGAGGCAAGGTGGGGTCCTGGGACACATCAGCGATGATCTGGGTCAGTTCGCTGCGGGGGTGGAGATGAATAATTACGCTCAGACCGGGCCTCCCGAGCCAACACCCCCATCCCCAAAATCCGGTCCAGCCACTCACTCCACTTCGTGCGTGATTTTGTTGACGTAGATGCAGCTGTTGTCGGCTTCCTGCTGGTAATCACAATTACGGCACTACGAGAGGGAGGGTGTGGTGGGAAGGGGATCATGGAGAGATCCTCGATAGTACTGGAAGGGAAGGCAGGGTGTTCCCCGAAGGGGATGACTACGGGATGGAGTGTTGAGGTTAGTCGCCTCGGGGACGGACAAGACAGGAGAGTCTGGTTCACTCGGGGGATGGTCAGGAGGCAAGACCAGGACACGTCGGTGGAGAACAGAGTACGGGTCCCATGGGGCAGGGCGGGGCCACGCTGGGAATGGGTGGACCGGTCGGGGAAGACTGGGGGCCCGGCGGGCTCGCGCTCACCGCGTAGAGTAGAATTCGGTTCTCCTTGTCTTCCTTGGGGTACAGCATGTTGTTACTGCAGGGAGGGGGAGGCCAGAGATCAGTCCTGGGGCTATTCCTTGCTTCCCTTTCACACCTGTTTCCCTGGCCTCACCATTCCTGGCAGAATCGAATACCCACGAAGCCCGGCTCATAGGTCCCGTCTGGTTCCATAGCGACGCACTGCCCACCAAACCTTCCGCGCTTGCTCTGCCGCGCTACAGGTCGCGGGAAGGGTCTGGCCTAGTTGCTTCGCCAAAAGAGGGGCGGAGCCACGCACATGTACTGGCTGGCCGTGGCCTTGTGCTCGGCTCTCACCGCGCTGAGGTGTGCCGGACTACTTGCTTCAGTTGTTTGGTATCCTAGGATAATTGCTTCCGACTCCTAGGCCTCGCTTTCCCAATTTACAGAATAGCATGCATCTGATACAAGAGCCAGGAAAACGATGCACAACGTAACCCGTAAATCTCTGAGCGTAAATGGAAGAACCCACTGCTCTTTGCTTGGCTGAGGGCCAGTGCACATGCGCGAGCTTCCCCTTTCGCAGAAGGAGCCAATTTTGGCCAGTCCTTCTCTCGGCTTCAGCCTCTTCTCGTCCTGGCTGTTTTCCGTGCCGCTATTGGGAGAACTGTGAACCATGGAAGACCTCTCAGGATTGGCTGTGCCGGACCCAAGTACACGGGAGAGCTGGCGGTGGAGCAGAGACGGCGGCGATTGGCGGATCCTCCTTGCGGAAGAGCGTGGATTGGTCCGTTCCGGGAGCAGGAGGAGGGGCTGACACCCCAGTAGCGGCAGCGGCGCCTGCGGAGCCAGTGTGAGGCGGCTGAACCCGGCTGCGGGCCCCGGCAGGGCGCGGCGGGATGGAGGTGGCGGGGGTGTCGGCGCCCACGGTGACCGTTTTCATCAGCAGCTCCCTGAACAGCTTCCGCTCTGAGAAGCGGTACAGTCGCGGCCTCACCATCGCTGAGTTCAAGGTGTGGCTGTGGGGGCGGGGCCCGGAGAGGCGGGGCAAAGAAGAAATGGGGGGCTTCCCGAGCGGGGGGAGGGGCCAAAGAGCGAGAGGGCGGAGTCGGAGATGATGCCAGGTTGCAGAGTCTGGGGATCTGGGGGGCGGGGGGGTGACTTAGGCAGGGCCGGGCCGGAGAAAAGTCAGAGGGCGGGGCGAGAGCAGAGGGGATGGGGCCCGGTGGGTCTTGAATGGTGGGTCTTTTTGGAGGATCAGGGATGGATGATGGTTATTGATACAAGAGGCGGGGCCTCAGGGCAGAGAGCGGGGCCACTGGCAACCCGCCTGCTCACCCTGCCTCTCCCCACAGTGTAAACTGGAGCTGGTGGTGGGCAGCCCTGCCTCCTGCATGGAACTGGAGCTGTATGGAGTTGACGACAAGTTCTATAGCAAACTGGATCAGGAGGATGCACTGCTGGGCTCGTACCCTGTAGATGACGGCTGCCGCATCCACGTGAGGCCTCCCTACCTGGGACCCCCCCACCCCCATTTATTTATTTATTCAATAAATACTTGTGCCTTGCTCTATGGAATAGCCAGGATAGGCCCTACCCTCATGAACTCCGTAGTCCAGCATGGTGAGAAACCCATCACTAGACAGCGACAGCCCAGAGTGGTGTGTACTGGGGTCGGGAAAGCTACGGAGAAAGAAGGCACCCAGAAGAGGTGCCTGACTTCCCCTCAAAGTATCTGAACGGGCTTCCTGGAGGAAGGCATGTCCGAACTGAGACCTGAAGGATGAGGAGAGGGCAGCCTAGGAGAAGAGGTGGGAAGGGCATGCCAGGTGGAGGGAAGAGTACACAGAGGCCTAGAATGTGAGGTGGGTCAGGGTGAGTGATGAGGCTGGACAGATTGGGAGAAGCCAGAACACAAAGGACCTCTGTGCATCGGTTCACTTTGTCCTTTCTGTTCTCATCCCTCCCGCCACACACTTCACTCAGTCTGCACCAGCCATATTGCTTCTTAGACATCCCAGGTGAGCTCCACCTCAGGGCCTTTGCATGTACTATATCTCCTACCTGAATGGTTCTTTTAATATGTCCTCATAGCTCACCCCTTCCTTCCAGTCTGTACTTAAAATGTCACCTTCCAAGTGAAGCCTTCGCCAGCATCAGTATAAAATTTTACCTCATCCCTTTCCTCATTTTTGCTTTTAGATTTTTGTCTCTAGCTCTTATCACCCCCTGACGTACTCTGGATTTTTCTTGTTGGTCTGGTTTATTGTCTGGTAGAAATGTTCCTCACTCTAGTTCATATTTGTGTCCCTAGCACCTGAAACAATGCCTGGCACAGAAAGGATACTCAGTGAATCATTGTTGAATGATGAGTTAACGCTGTAAAATAAGACTGGGAAGGTGGTATAATTATTGCCATTTTGCAGCAGAGAAAATTTAGCTTCAGGATGAAATTTACTTTCTTAAGGATGAACTGTCACTAGAATTTTGACCTTGGTCTGCATGACTCCAGAAGTCAGTGTGCCTATTCTCTTTTTCTCTCTCTCATTTATTCAATTCTTGCTCATTGAATGTCTGTGTTGTGCCAGGGATATAGTTGTGAGCCATGTCTGAGAAAATCCCTGTTTTAGTTTGGTCCAGTGTGTTAGGTAGATGTTAGCTAAATGATCACAGGACCAAATATGAAGGATCAGTGGAGACAAAGTCCCTGCAGGAGGAGATCATGGAGCTGGGAGACCCTATACTGGGTATCTGACCCATCAGTGAGGTCAGGAGGAGCGGACTTCCTGGAGGAGGTGCTGCCTGAGCAGAGACCAGACAAATAGGAAGAGTTAGCGGAAGAGGGGAAAGTATGCTCCAGGAGGAGGGCACAGCATGGGCAAACACTCGAAGATGGGTGGGAGGGTGGTGGGTAACAAGGGACAGCAGAGAGGTGGGTCAGGGTGAGTGATGAGGCAGAAGGAAGTGGAAGCTGAGAGGGGGACTCTGAGCCAGGAGGGCCCTAGTCTGACTCAGGTGTTCGCAGGCTCCCTCTGGTTATGTGTGGGGAACAGACTGGAGGACAGGAGGAATAGGAAGACCAGGGAGGAGACTGCTGGAATAGTCCAGACGAGGTGATGAGGCCTGGACCATGGTAGGTATGGGTCAGGACTCTGTGCTGGGTCCACAGGACTGAGACTTTGAGATGACCTGGGCAACCTCAGCCTAGGGATGCAGGCGGATCCGGTGTGGGCAGTGGCATCCTCGAACAGGAGGGCTTCATACCTGGGTGATTCACGTACCAGACAGGCCTCTGACTTCCCAGACCATTCAAGGAAGGTGTCCCAGAGGTGGAGCCTCTGAATTTTTTCTAAAATTCTTTTTCTGTTTATAAATATCACCCATATTCATTGATTAAAATAACAGAACTTCAAATTTATAAAAATTCTTAGTGATCTTTGACCCCGAGGTAAGAGCCATTTCTATTTTGCCATGTTAACACAGTGGTTCAGGCCAAATACGTCGGTATTGTCCTTGACCCATCTTTCCTTCTCACCCACATTCAATCTGTCACAAACCCCGTCTGCTCCATCTACAAAATCTATCCAGAATCTAAACTCTTCTACCCCCTCCACTGTCCCTGCCCTGGCCCAGCCTCCATCCTCTCATGCCTGGACATCCCAGCTGCCTCCTCCCTGGTTTGCTCCTGTTCCTGTCCCCACAGTCTGCTTCCACCTGCAGCCAGGGGGAGCCTGTGAACACCTGAGTCACGTCAGGGCCCTCCTGGCTCAGAGCCCTGCCCTGGCTGCACCTTACTTCTACTAAAAACCAGTCTACAATGATCCGTTATGTCTACCTCTCTTCTTTGACTTACTCCACCTCACCTATGCTAGCCTCTCTGCTGTTCCTTCAAAAGGCTAAAGACGTTTGTACCTCTGGCCCTTTGCACCTGCTGTTCCTTTTCGTCCTTGGCTTAAACATCTCCTTCCTACAGCTTGCCCTGACCACCCTCCCATGCTCCTTAAGCCTCTTCTGTGTTGCATTTTTCTCCGTAGCCCTTGTCATCACTTGGTGTTGAGTACACATACCTGTTGGTTTGTTTATGGTCGGTCTCCTCCCAACAGAATGAGCACTGCTTGAGGGCAAGTGTTTGTCTATTTTTGCATGATGTCCCCAGCGTCCAGCACAGGGCCAAACTGGGCACCTTGGAGGAACTCAGTAAGCGATGAGTGAATGAATATTGGAGGTAGTGCAGGAAGAGATGCTCCGGGTCTGGAGGTTGGGACCAGTTTAGGAGGCTCTAGAAGCCCAGAGAGGTTAGATGTGCTGTGAGCAAGGCCTGAGCTCTGCCAGTTGGGTTCAGTGACTTCAAGGCCATCAGTGGTGTTGATGCCAGCATGTGCAGGACATCTGGGGGCAGAAGTAGCCTACAGGGGCTTGGATGGTCAGTGTAGATACCTACTCTTATCCTTCTGCTGGGCTCTCTCAGGAGAGGAGAGAAGGATGGGGTAAAGGTGAGGGTAGAGAATGTGTCTTTTCCCAGGTGGGGTAGACTTAAGTCTATAGAATGCTCCAGTGTGCAACTGCACCCCAGCATCCCAGGCCTCCCTGGCTGGACCCTGATCCCCACTGACCTCCCTCCCCTCACCACACAGGTCATTGACCACAGCGGTGCCCGCCTTGGGGAATATGAGGATGTATCCAAGGTGGAGAAATACACAATCTCACAAGAAGCCTACGAGCAGAGGCAAGGTATGGGGCACATGGGGTTGGATGGGGGCATGTGGGGGCCAGAGGTGGGTGGAGGTGGGGGACAGGCAGGATAGATGGGGCTGTTGCAAGGAAGTTGGTGGCATGGGCAGTAGGGGCAGAGGGCTTGGGAGGATAGAGGGTGAGTTGTATGTGGGAAGTTGGGGGCATGGGAGAGCAGCCAGGACAGATGGGGCATGGGGTGTGAATGGGGGCTGGGAGGTGTGAGGGGGTGTGAGCAGGCAGAGGGGGGCCTGGGAAGGTGGAGGGGTGGGGAGTCAGGTATGGGGGGAGTGGCCAGAGTGAGATGGAGGCAGGGGATAGGGCAGAACGTGGTAGAATATGGGGCAGACAGGGCAGCATGGCAGTCAGTGCAGGCATCTGGTGACAGATCAGAATGTGTGGTGGCAAAGATGAGGAGGCTTTCAGGGGCCGTATGAAGGCAAATGTGAGACTGAAGGAACACACGAGAAGATGGGGTCATGTGAATGACTGGAGGCAGCCAGCATCCCTTTAGTTTCTGGATTGTGGGGAGACCCCAGGAGTCCTGAGGACAGGCTGAGGCTGTGATGGGACATGGGGGGCTTGGGTGACAGCCCTTTGGCATCTAGAACAGAAGAGTTTGTCCCCTTGTGGCTGGAAGGTTATCTCATTAGTCCAGAGGCCCAGCCCCAGAGACCATGTCTGACCCAGTCCCCCCACCCCCACAGACTCAGTTCGCTCCTTCCTGAAGCGCAGCAAGCTAGGCCGATACAACGAAGAGGAGCGGGCACAGCAGGAGGCCAAGGCCACCCAGCGCCTCACGGAGGAGAAGGCCCAGGCCAGTGCCATCTCTGTGGGCAGCCGTTGTGAGGTGCGGGTGCCTGGGCAATACCCTCGCCGGGGCACCATCATGTATGTAGGTATGTGCTCCACAGGATCCCTGGGTGCCAAGGCTGAGGGACACCAGCCATTCATCCAGCAGGGTCTGTGAGACCTTATGCTCTGTCCTGAGGTAGGCAGTGCTGGGAGCTGAGCCCTCACGAGATCCCATACAGTAGGGGAGACAGAACCATCAGCTGACAGTGACAGCTTGGAGTGTTGGAGTGCTCGTGAAGGGAAGTGGAAAGCAGAGGCAGCGCAATCTGGCAGGGTGAACAGGACTGTGACAGTGGAAGCACAGGACACAGTAGTCCAGCTGTGATGGGAAACAGGCAGAGGGCAGGGATGAGCGAAGCTTAGGGGGCTGTGAGAGCCCAGAGCAAGTGCCGGCCTTGAGGGCGGGCCTGGGGTGGGAGCATCTGAAGGAAAGGGAGCAGCAAGCCAGGTGAAAAGTGGGGAAGAGTGTTCCACCCGGGGGCGCTAGTGAGCTGAACAAGCCTTGTGTGAGGTAGAGGTCAGCCTGGCTAGTGGGCAGTGAGGGAGAGGTAAGAAGTAAAGTTGGGGGCATGGGCAGGGTTGGGCCACACCGGGCCTTGGAGACAATGGAGAGCCATGTGGATTTTCTTTTCAAATGACAACTTTATTGGGATATTATTGATGTGCCACACAGCTCACCCATTTCAAATGTACAATTCATTAGCTTTTGGCATGTTCACAGAATTTTGGCACCGTCACCACAATCAATTTTAGAACATTTTCATCACCACAAAAAGAAACCCTATGACCATTAGCAGCCACTCAGCATTTCTGAAAACCCAGCTCCCCTAGCTCTAGGCAACCACTAATCTACATTCTGTCTCTGTAGATTTGCCTCTGTGTGATATGATTTGCGTCTATCTGATATGATTTGCCTCTATATGGTATGATTTGCCTCTATATGATATGATTGATATTTCATATCAATGGGATCGTAGACTATGTGGTCTTTTGTGACTGGCTGCTGTCACTTAGCATAATGTTTTCAAGGTTCATCCATGTCGTACATGTATCCTACTTCATTATTGACAAATAATTCTGCATTGTATGGGTGTACCACATTTTATTTACTCATTCATCAGTTCACCGACATTTGCATCGTTTCCACATTGTGACTATTATGAATAATGCTGCTATGAATGTTCTTTTACAAGTTTTTTTGTGGACGTATGTTTTCATTTCTCTATACCTAGGAGTGGAATTGATGGATCACATGGTAATTGTGTGCTTAACCTTTTGAGGAACTGCCATGCTGTTTTCTAAAGCAGCTGCACCATTTCACATTCCCACCACCAATGTACAAGGGCTCCAGTTTCTCCATATCCTCACCAACACTTACTGTCATCTGTCTTTGATTATAGTCATTCTAATAGGTGTGAAGTAGAAATCACTTTAGTTTTGATTTGCATTCCTTTGATGGCTAATGATGTTGAGCATCTTTCCATGTGCTTACTGGCCATTTGTATATATCTTCTTTGGAGAAATGTTTATTCAGATCCTTTCCCCATTTTTTAATTGAGTTGTCTTTTTGTTGTTGTGTATTGGTTTGCTAGGACTGCCCTAACAAAGTGTCACACATTGGGTGGCTTATACAACAGACACTCATTTCTCACAGTTCTGGAGGCTGGAAGTCCAAGATCAAACTGTCAACAGATTTGGTTTATTCTGAGGCCTCTCTCTCTTTGGCAAAGCAGCAGTGCCATCCCTCTTAGATTTTTACAAAGACCTGTCTGTCTGGGGGTGCTGACAGAATAGGGGGACAGGGGTAGGAAGCAGGGAGATCTATGAAGGGGCTACCATATTAGTCCAGGCAGGAGATGGAGATGTCTTGGGTGTCCCCAGTGGAGGTAGCAAGGAGTGGTTTTCGCCAGGACAGGCTTTCCACTCAATGGGCAGGCATGAATCTGGGTTGTGCTGTGTCCAGAAGTTTCACTGGGATTTCTTCCCTGGGCAGGACTCACAGATTTCAAGCCTGGCTACTGGATCGGCATCCGCTATGATGAACCGTTAGGGAAAAACGATGGCAGGTAACAAGTACTCCCACTCAGGCATCTGTGCGCACCTGTGTGTGTGAATGTATATATGTGTAAGTCCATGTGTGTTGCTGGGTAAGCTTGCCCATACTGGCATCTGGAGTGGGAGCCATGTTGGGGTCCTCTGACCACTTCCTCCCCCATCATGCCCTGCAGTGTGAATGGGAAACGCTACTTTGAATGCCAGGCCAAGTACGGCGCCTTTGTCAAGCCATCATTTGTGACGGTGGGCGACTTCCCAGAGGACGACTACGGGTTGGATGAGATGTGACACCCAAGGAATCCCCCTGCTCCAGTTCGTAACCTGGCCACTCTTTGTCCTCTTTATGTGTGGCCATGGCCCTCTTTCCCAGACCCCATTTTAATTTTATTCACCTTTCCCCCGCCATTGATTTTTTTGAGACTCATGCATTAAATTTGCCAGAAACCTGGGAAGTGTTTGGAGGACTTGATGATTTGGGGAGGGGTCAAGGGAGGCTGGGTAAAAGAGGATGAAATAGAGGGCTAGGCAAAGTAGAGGTTGGGCAGGATGAGGCTTTATCCCTGAGCTCATAGCTGGAGGCCCACGAGATTGTTTTTTGTCCTTCGCTAGTTAATATAATGTTCTGCTGCTTTAACCAAGAAGCCCAAATTAATAGTGGCTTAAACAAGATGAAAGTTTATTTCTCTCATGTAAAGAAAGTCTCGTGCAGTCACTAGGAGCTAATTTGGTGACCACTCTATGTCAGGGAAGAGTCTCCATCTCTTTGTGTCTGGTTGCTCTCTCATCTCATGATTCTCACCTCACCTGCTCCAGCCACCAAGAAGGAAGGGTGGGGATACCCTTTGCCTTTAAGGAAGGTGTACTACTCAAAACTTATTCCTATTTCTTGGCCAGAATTTTGTCACATGGCCATACGTACCTGCAAAGAAGTCTGGAAAGTGTAGTCTTTATTCTATGCAGCCATGTTCCCAGACAAATATCAAGTTCTTATACTACAGAAGTAAGGCAGAAGGGATATTGAGGTCAACAAGTAGTCCTGCCACAGTCCCTGTGGGTGGTGGACCTTACCTGGTCACTTAATATTTTAAAGAAGAAAAATCAAAAGACTTTAGAAGTAACACAAAAGTTGTTCCTCATAGCATCGTAGAGCCTGGCAAAGAACATTGTGCTCTCAGGTATGTGACATGTGCATGTGCAGCCCATTTGTTCTGGAGAGCCTGACTTGCACCGTGCTTGTGTCTACATGTGCAGTAATAACCCTTTGTTAACTTTTGGAAGGGATTCCTGGAGGGATGACTATTTGGAGGATTCTATTTAATTGTAATTACTTAATTATAACTTCTGGAGAAGGGGAAAGCAGCAGCGGGAATAACTACAGTAAGAAGAATGAGGTTAAACTGCCTGAGAGCTGGATCCTCAGGGGAAGCTGCTCACATGCCCTCACAGCCTGATGTATGCATACTCTGATACCTGCCACAAAGTACGTGGACACATTCAGATATACAGAATACCCCCCACACCTAGACTCACACTCAAACATGGGACACACACAAAACACACAGACTGGCGTACATGAAAGGTCACATGCAGAAACACAGTACACACAGATTCTCACACCCAGCAAACAGAGATTAATATCAAACACAAAGGATACAGATATCTACTTAAACACACACACCCCCAAACACAAATCAATAAAGTTGTCAATATACAAAAAAAGAAAACAACACGGTTACTTTAGAAAAGGACCCCAAAGGGCCGGCCCGTGGCTCACTTGGGAGAGTGCGGTGCTGATAACACCAAGGCCCCAGGTTCGGATCCCATATAGGGATGACCGGTTCGCTCACTGGCTGAGCGTGGTGCTGACAACACCAAGTCAAGGGTTAAGATCCCCTTACCGGTCATCTTTTTAAAAAAAAAAAGAAAAGGACCCCAAGGATTAGGCCCCTTCCAGGTCAAAGAGTTGTCAAAGTGAGGAGCATTAGAGGAGGTGTCCCCACCTTTCCAACCTGAACCTACAAAGCTAGGTTCAGCCAGAGAATCCAGCAGAATTAGCTCAGCTAATGAAGCATCACTGAAGACCTGAGACTCACTTTAAGATCTGGCTTCAGAGTGCACCTCTGTATGATGAGGCCAGAAGAAGGGGAAGATGATCATGTGACCCCCATAGATGCACTAACCACCTAAAATCACACCTCTGAGCTCCAGGCAAGGGTCACAGTCACTGCCAAGGCACGGTGGAGGATCTAAACACAGACTGTCAGGTGCACTTTAATGCCTTCCAGTTGTCAGCATGGTAGAAGCTGTCCATAAGAACATGGAGAGAGCTGGCTGGTTAGCCCACATTGGTTAGAGCAAGCTGTTATAGTACCAAAGTCAAGGGTTTGAATCTCCATTCTGGCCAGCTGCCAAAAAAAAGAACACGGAGAAACATTTAAATTATTGATGACAATAGAAGGGATCATGCTGATAATTTCTAAATAGGAAGCCTAACCTGCAGTATGAAAGGCTGGACCATAATTAGGGTTTATGGATTAGAAACTCACCTTACAGAATGACCTGGAGCTTTTGCTTTATTGCAGGGATCCAGAGAAAGGAAGGTGGTCAATGTGTAAGCATAACAGTAGCTGCCATAACAAATCCTCTCACCCCCACATGCACAGTCCAGTGCAGGTATTCTGGATGGTTGGTAGCAATCTCAATGCGGTTATTCACACACCCAGACTCCATCTTGTGTGTCCATCATTTCCAGAGGCTCCAAATTATCTCCTTTCCATGTGGTGCTGATAACACCAAGGTTAAGTTTTCAGATCCCTTTGCCGGGCAACTGCCAAAAAAACCCACAAAACAACAACAAAAAGTATCTGCTTTCCACTGGCAAATGGGAGGAGATGGTGTGGAGAAAGTTCATCATATACTTTTTTTTGTTTTTTGCAGCTTGCTGGTAACAGGGATCGAACCCTGGACCTTGGTGTTAACACCATGCTTTTTATTTTGTCTTTTTTTTTTTTTTTTCATGACCGGTAACGGGATCGCAACCCTCAGTGTCGCGCCCGTACCGCGACCGGCAACAGGATCACAACCCTCGGTGTCTCACCCGCACCGTGCTCAACCAGTGAGCGGACCGGTCCCTATATGGGATCCGAACCCTCGGCGGGAGCGCCGCCACGCTCCCAAGCGCCGCACTCTACCGAGTGCGCCACCGGGCCGGCCCTTAACACCATGCTTTAACCAGTTGAGCTAACTGGCCAGCCCCCCACCATATTCTTTAAAAATCTGTCCTAGAAGTGATCTACACATTTCACTGTTGCTCATATTGTATTGGTGCAAACTCATTAGTCATGCAGCCACTCTGGTCTGGGCAGCTCCCTCCCAGCCGCTAGGATGAAAAAGAACCATGGATTTTGGTGGCCCCACCATTGACCACCCTCCACTGATCACCAGATCCATGACCTCAGGAGAAGCAGCAGGACGAGGCTGTGGATTTCCTTCCACTAGGGTCATTAAATCCTCCTGCCTCAACAACTACCCATGTCTGACCTACATCATCCACCACTCTCCCTCTTTGTGGGGGGAGGGGAGGAACATGAATTCAATGCTTTTGAACGCAAAATGAACCTTGCTTGGTTTCATAAGTCCTCAGATGGAAGACAAGTGAATGTCCAACAGCCTTTCCCCACATTGTTTGTGTAGGGAAGTTAAAATTTTTCCCATGAAGGTTCAATAATTGAATCCATAAACCTAACTGATAAAAGTCAGATTAATGGGGAAAAAGCATAACAAATTTTATTACGTGTACATGTGTGCACAGGAGCCATACAAAGTATTGAAAAACTCAAAGAAAAGGCCAGATGGCTGAAGGTTTTATTTTATTTATTTATTTATTTATTTATTTATTTTGAAGGATGCGAACCCGTGGCCTTGGTGTCGTCAGCACCACACTCTCCCGAGTGAGCCACGGGCCGGCCCTCCAGGGACTCTTGGCTGAAGGTTTTAATATCCTGTGGCTACAGAATTGAAGCATGGCTAGTAAAGGTGGTCTTGTTCTGCAGATGAAACGTCACAGGTAGCAGCTGTCAGGAGGAATAGATGGAAGCCTGTGCTAACAGTTCCTACAAAGGTGTAGGACTCAGTTAATCTTTCCTAGATCAGAGAAAGCCTGGCTGTTTATTTCAGCAATGCAGATTTTCTCTACAGATGCAAATCTCCCTGACAAAAGGCAGCTTTTTAGCTATCCTTGTGTTTCTAGCCCCTCTGAATAGGGCGTGCGCGCGCGTGTGTGTGTGTGTGTGTGTGTGTGTGTGTGTGTGTGTGTGTGTGTGTGTGTGTGTGTGTGTGTGGTTTTTGGTGGCTGGCTAGTATACAGATCTGAACACTTGACCTTGGTGTTTGAATAGCCATCTTGAAAATGTCAAAATAGTATATTTTGGGCTGAAATACTTTTGGTTTCCCTTATTTGAACCCCACGTTTTTGTGCCCCCACTGTATGTCAGGCCTGATGCTGGGAACATACCCATGAATTGTATACAGCCCTTGCTTGGGAGTTAAAAGCAGACAAGTAAACAGATAATTACAGAATATCGTTTTTGTTTGTTTTGACTATAATATTCCATTATTAATAACGTTTTGGAGTGGGGGATGGGGGAATTCGATTTAATCTGCCCATGTGGTGGTGGTATCAAGGGAAGGGATGGAGGTGGGGGACATTTGAACAGGAGTCACCTGAACAATAAGGGACAGAAATATCCGGGCCTGAAGTAATCCCTTTGGTGATTCATGCTGATCAGAAACTGGATCCCTGTGTGAAACACTAGTTTAGGCTGAATGCGACCTTTGTCCTGGAGCAGGGCTAAATCGCCAATTCAAGGATTCGAATCTTCATGGCCCTCTAGAGTTGACTCATGTGACAATTACAAACTTCGGATAATTCAGTTGGTTAAGAGAGATGTAACAGCCTTAGTGAGGAAGAGCACAGACTCTAAAACCGAACAGGTTCAAACCCCAGTTATGTCGCTGACCAGCTGAGTGACTAAACGAATATTCCTTGTTTCTGGGTTTCAGCTTCATTCCTATAAACCGTGTCCGAAAACAGTACCAATCACCAACGATTGTTGTGAAGAATCAAGGAGCTAATACATGTAAAGCGTTTACATCAGCGCCTGTCGTATAATAACAATCATATACAGCCAACAGTTACTGTGCTGGTTTCCTTTAATCCTCACAGCCCCCAATTGCTTCACTATTCTCGGTCAAAGTCTGGGTCACCCCCTCGGGAAGGGACTCCTGTAGGTTACCAGGACGACGGCTCGCCTCCCAAGTCCCAGCCACCTCACCATCCCTGTCCTCGGCAAAATAACCTCTCAGCTGCCACGAGGGGGCAGCAGCGCGCCGTTCAGACTCCGCGCGCACGGCGCATTGTGGGGTGCGTAGTCTCGCCAGCGGCATGGGCGGTGGTTCCAGCCTGGCATGCGAACTGCATTTCCCAGAAAACCATGCGACAGCCTCCTCCTCACCTTGCTCAAATCTGGCCGCCGGGGTTTTGCCCCCTGCCGGCGGCACGAGGGTTTATGGGGTGCAGAGATTTGGCTCCGCGTCCTGCAAAGGGCGGCCGCGCAGGGGCAGCCTGCAAATCCCGCGCGTGCTTCATTGGAGGAAGGGAACCCCCGCCCTGGCGGTGGAAGAACTAATTAACTGGCGCCTGGGGCTGGCTGGGCCCCCTTTTTTCCCTCCTGCTTTCCTGCATCTCAACCGGTCACTTACCCAATACGCTTCTGTCACAAAGAAAAAAAAAAATGCCCTTCCTCCTCTTTTATTTTCCTCTCCTTCACAGTCAAGCTTTTCTTTTTTCTTTTTTCTTTTTTTTTTTTAACTTATCAAGGGAATTTAAAATTAGAATAGTATAAGGATCTCCAAGTACCCGGTTTCGGTAACAGTCAACATATTGTTGAAGCAAAACACCCAGTGTGTAAGGAATTTTAAGGAGGCTTTTATTAGGTTTCTACATCAGGGAAGACTAGCTCTCAAGAGGGGAGAGTCTGCCCATTTGAGGTAAAAAGCAAGAGGTGTCTATAGGAAAAGCACAAGAAAGTATAAGCAGTAAACAAGATTCCAAATATTGTTTTAAAACATAATAGGTAAGTGATTACACTGGGTTTCCGGGACAATTTTGATCTATAGAACAAAGTTAACTGTGTTTACGGTACCAAGTCTAATGATCATACCTATCTTTTTCTGAACAGAGGGATTCCTGACGTCAGTACATTCAAGTAAAAAGGTCGGTTTCTTAGGCCTTGAGGAGCTAGTCATGTAAAGTTCCAACATGGAGTCACTTCAGTTTTCTCTTCAGTTTTCCTTTCCGGCCTCTTTTCCTCTTCAATATGGCTAAACGTGTTTTATTTATTCTGCACCCCCCTCCCCGCCCCCCATTTTTTAAAGCAAATCTCAGGACATATCATCTCATCCGAAAATGTTTCTGTATGTATCTCTAAAAGGGTCTCCATCACACCTAAAAAATTGCAGTAATTCTGTAATATTATCTAATATACGGTCAGTATTAAAATGTCCTCAGTTATTTCATAAATTTCTTTTTACTGTTGACTTGTTCAGATCAGAGTCCAAACAGGGTTCATGCACTGCCTTCTGGTGATCGCTCTCTAAAAAGTCTTATTTTATGGCAGTTCCTTCTCCCTCTCATTCTTCTTGTGGGATTTCCCACAGTTGTCTTATTTGGCTGGTTTGGCTGGTTGCAACTCTGGGTGTCCTTTTTTTTTTAGAGCTAACCAGCCAGCCCTCTTGGTGTCCTTTACTACGTTCTTCTGCCCCATGTATGTTCTGCAAACTGGTAAATCCAAAGGGTTGGGTCATATTCAGGTTCAATTTGAGAGTGAATATACTTTACGGGTGATGTTGAGTTCTTCTGTCAGGAAGCACATACCACTTGGCTGTCTCTCCTCAATGTTAAAATCCAATGTTGGATTCTGTTTTTAAAAATATATTCAATAACACTTGTTAAAGCACAGTAAGGCAGACTTTATTCGGGACCATCACAATAGATATAAAAACCGCTGCGGGCTGGCCCGTGGCTCACTCGGGAGAGTGCGGTGCTGTAACACCAAGGCCCCGGGTTCGGATCCCACATAGGGATGGCTGGTTAGCTCACTTGGGAAAGTGTGGTGCTGACAACACCAAGTCAAGGGTTAAGATCCCCTTATCGGTCATCTTTAAAAAAAAAAAAGACCGCTGCAACCAGATCTTGCAGTAGGGGAGAGAGATTGGGCTCAATTCTGAATACAGCATGCAAGTGGGAATTTATAGCCAAGGAGCAATAAAAAGAACAATAAAAAACCAAAAAATGAAAAAATAAATATATAGCCAAGGAGCAATGTGGGGATCAATGGAAACTTATTGACTTTAATAAGGAGATTCTGGCTAAACCCACCTAACAGGATTCTAGCTGAAGACAGGCCAGGGTGATCCAACATCAGCTGGCAAATGGTGGAGGATGAGGAAGCTGATCAGATATCAGGGGCAGGGGGTTCTTGCCAAACTAACTTAGCAGAGTTCTTTGCTAAAACTGGATTTTATAAGGAAGATGGGCCTAGGAGAAGGTTCAGAAACAGGACTAAAGTTTGGCCAGGCAAAGAATTTTTGTCAACTCTTGTGTTGTTAGCCTGATCCATCCATTATAAAACCACGGTCAAGCTTCAGGAAAGAGGTGTCTACATGTCTCTCCCTTGATTCCCCTCCTTCTGCTTCACAAAAGCAACTTTTGAAAAAAGTTGCTAAAGCCCTTCCTTGTTGCTACACTCAAGAGGCAATTCTCCACCTCAACTTACTGGTCCTGCAATAATAGCTCACCTTCAGACCAGTAGTTCTTACACTTTTGTGTCTCAGGACCTCTTTACACTCTGAGAAAATTATTGAGGACCTCAAAGAGCTTTTTTATTTTTTATTTATTTATTTATTTATTT
>NW_007727333.1:30174-31158 GCF_000696425.1 Galeopterus variegatus | reverse complement strand
AAAAAAAATTCAACAAATTTAGTTTAAAGATCTAATTGGCTTTTATTAACAATTCATGAACTGGATAGCATCCTGTCTAGAAATAGAGGGAAACACCATTGGGCATGACAGAACAATTGGTTTTTGTAAGGTAGCTTGAGCAGGAAAAACGAAACAGAATAATACAAAAAAGCAAACTGGTTAACGTTTAGTTACTTCAGATTACTTTCCTTGTAAGGGGTTAAAGCAGAGGAGACTTCCTTATGCCATTTCAGGTTGACTGGGTCCTTTCTGATTTGTTGCTGTGAATCTCCTGTTTTTAGGAGAAACTGGGTTGTTTGGGAATTTTCCTGCTTCCTTAGAGATTCAGTTTGATTATGTGGCACTTAGCGTGAGTAACTCCATTTGGTTTGATCTGTTGGGGCCTAGAGTAGAACCTCAGTCCAAAACAATGGCCTCCTATAAATTTTGTTTAACACATGTTAACATTGTTAACATTTTTTATTTTATTTATTTATTTATTTATTTTTTAAAGATGACCAGTAAGGGGATCTTTTTTTTTTTTTTTTTTTTNCGTGGCCTTGGTGTTATCAGCACCGCACTCTACCGAGTGAGCCACGGGCCGGCCCCATTGTTAACATTTTAAAAATGAAGAATAACTGTTTTGAAAAAAATTAGAAGAATGGCATTGTTTTATATTTTGAAAATCTTTTTAAAAATCTTTTTAATGTCTGGCTGTATTAGTCCGTTTATGTTGCTTATAACAAAATACCTGAAACTGGGTGATTTATAAAGAAAAATGACATTTATTACTTACAGTTTGTGAGGCTGGGGAGTCCAAAGTCCACCTGGTGGTGGCAACAGTGACTCATGGGTCTCACACTGCAAGATGGTGGAAGCAGAGAGAGCAGAGAGAAAGGCAGACTCTCTTCTTTTATAGCCCTCAGAAGGCCAGCCCGTGGCTCACTCGGTAGAGTGCGGTGCTGATAACACCAAGGCCACGGG
>NW_007727333.1:25944-29258 GCF_000696425.1 Galeopterus variegatus | reverse complement strand
ATTTAAAAAAATAAAATTAAATTTAAAAAAATAAAGCCCTCAGAACCATGCCCCAGACCACCATTTTTAATCCATTCACTACTGCATGGTCCTACAATCCAATCACCTCTTCAAAGTTCCAACTTTCAATTACCATACTAGGATTTCCCACCCTCTTAACAGTTACAGTGGGGGCTAAGCTTCTAATACATAAAACTTGAGGGACACAATTCAACCTTCAATGAGTTTGGGCGAACATAATTCAATCCAATTCCCTGGCTGAAGAGGAGACAGATGGACTCTCATATCTGCTTCTGCATGCAATCTGTTGAATATTATCATGTAGCCTCAGGAAAACTCTTCCGTACGCTCATGAAAGAATGAGTGCAAAAGGCATTTTAGTAGTATTATGAAAATAATTTTAACTTCAAAAATCCCCTGAAAAGGTCTCAAAGATCTCCAGGTGTCTCCAGTGTTTGAAATATCCAAACAACATTTCCCATGACAGTCCTGATTTCTGGCTTCTACTGTATTGGATAGCCTATCTTTCTAGTTGGGCCCAGCAGGTTGGAGCCACTGTTCCTGTCAGGACCTATCAGGGATATTGAAACCAATTGTACATCTAATTGATTCTGCCCTAGGACTGCAAGGATCACCTCCTGGTTACTTTCCAGGGCACAGCCCATGTACAACGTGTGAGGTCAAGTCACAGGTGAGCAGTCAAAGGGAACATAGGTGCTCATTCCAGGTCACTACAAATTGTTTGCAAAAATAGGCAGGATTCAAATTTGCATATACAGTATGTGGTCAGAAATATATAAATATTCCCGGAAAAAGTCAGAAGGGTGATATAATAGAGGTTGTCTCTGAAAATGGGTGAGTTTTTGTTTTAAAATATATTTTGCTATATTTTACACATTTTCTGCAATGAGCAAGCATTACCAGATATTTAAACATCTTTAATTGTGAAAAATAGCATGCCTGCAGAAAGAGCAAAAAACATAAATGCGCAGTATACTGAATCATTATAAAATGAATAGGTTATTAGAGTGATCAGGGCTGAGATGTCGGACCACAGGAGGCTGTGCCAGAGAAGGTTCCTAATTTAGCTAGGGCCACATAGGCAAGGAGGGAATTATCAAGGAGAGCCTAAGGGAGGGGGAGCCATTTGCACCATGATTTGGAAGGATGAGGAAGATTTGATGTACAACCATGAAGGCACACAACTTTACTGACTTTCAGAAAGTTTTCATTCTGGTTAGTTTGAGTTGTATAAATAATCCCCCAAAGAATGATGGTGGTTCAGTTGGTTTGTTGGAGTGAGCAGGACTGAAGCCATGTTGGGACCTAAAACTGCCTGGGCTCCAGACAGGGGGAGGATTTTAAAAAGGACAGCTTGTTTCTCTCTATTCTTTCTTCCTGTGAGAAATACCTTCGCCCGTCCAATGCCAAAGGATGGACACAGAGACACGAGGTATGGCAAAGCGAGACTTTAATAACGGTCTTGCAAGATCCAGTGTCTGACAGGCACACAGTAAACTATTACAGCAAGCAATTTATTCCCTAGTGCACAATTCCCTTCCCCCAGTTCCTCTTTGGCTGAATACTATGGAATGCACAATCTTCCTGGACATCATCTAAGATTTATTATCCTCTTGAAAGGAATTCCTTTGCCTGATGGCTCAGGACAAGCCCCCGAAAAAGGCCTGCCAGAGCCCTGAAAAGGGAGAAGAACCAGGAAATGAAGAGAACAAAGAGCTATTAACTAACCACCATCTTGAGGAGTCATTTCTCAAGAGTGATGTGCTGCTTCTAAGCTCTGCTTGTTCAGGGACTCTCTAAGAACTGGTCGAGCCGGTTAAACACCAGGCATCCCCAGAAATCATTGAGGATCTGAGAGAGTGAGAGGCAAACCAATGACACTAGGCATCCCTAAGTGTGGAGGTTCCTAGCCACCAGTGTGGCTGAGAGGAGAGCCACCACCCTGGCACTGAGGTTTTGAGGACAGTCCTGGACTGTCAGTGAATGGGGTCCCACAGTGAGAGGGAAATAAGAATTCACTCACCTAAGCAGAGATCAATAGTCAGTGCTGGATGCAGGAATCAGCAATAGAATGTGGTGGCGAAAAGCAGCTGGCTCGAGTCTTGGGACAGGATAGATGAGGCAAAGCAGAAGAGAGAGATCTCCACCCTTTGGGGTGCTGACTACTGGGGCAAACAATCCTGGGGCCTTTAGACCGTACTGAGGTGTAGCCTCAGCCAACAGTCTTCAGTTGCCGTCAGTTACGCCATCTTTTTGTGGGAGATCTGAGAGAGAGAAGAGAGAGGGTTTGAAGGCAGGTAGGGTTGGGGACGGAGGACCGCTCAGGACCTGGGAGTAAGCCTGGGATATGCTGCCACTGCCCATTGCTTCCCAGGTTGCAAGAGGAAGTCCTTTGCCAGAGTCCCAGACCCCATTTTGGGGGTGGCAGGCAAAGAGAGAGAATGCCTTGCCGGGTTCGTGGCCGAGGCTACCATTCCCTTCCATCTTCCAAACCATCCTAACCAATCAGTAAAGGGATCATTAGTGCCTGTACTGTATTCTCAGCCAGTTCATTTGCCAATGTCGTGAGCCCTTGTAGTGCTTTAGTAATGGTCCCATCCAGGGCAGTATTATTTGGAATAAAGGTACAGCATTTCCCTCCTAGAATGACACAAACTCCCCCTTTCTCTGCCAGAATCATGTCCAATGCAATCCAGTTTTCCCAGGCCATTTGGCTAGTGGCATCAAACTAACTGGCTACCCACTGGAAGCCATCCCTAGTATAGTTAATGAACCTCTGTTGATTGTAATAAATATAATTAATCCACGAGTAACAGTCACTCTTATTCAATGCATGCACTGAATTTAACCCATTTTACCCAGGCATTTATATCCCCATATCCTGTCTCAATTTCCAGAGTCTGTCTCAAATCTTTTATTTCAGCTGTTACTCTCTTGAGGTCATTACTGGGAAAATTGTATTGTTCTTTGGAATCTGATGTTGGCTCAGGAGTACTCACTGTTTCGTTCTCAATTAGTTTGGGAGCAAATCGCCCCATGGGATCTCTTCCTGTAATATCTGCTCCCAGACCATATATTCAGAGTGCCACCGTAGGTTTCTGATCTAAAGTGATTGGATCATTAATAGTCAGAAGCACAGGGTCACATTCTAAGTTTTGGCAGGTGTTTGGTGAAATGCCCTTAGATAAATGTATTTTATCTAGGCCGGCCCATGGCTCACTTGGTAGAGTGTGGTGCTGATAACACCAAGGCCACAGTTTCGGATCCTATATAGGGATGGCCGGTTTGCTCAC
>NW_007727333.1:24318-25330 GCF_000696425.1 Galeopterus variegatus | reverse complement strand
GCCAATACTGCACTGGCTTTTAAATGCTTTACAAGGAAGTGACACACCCAACACTTGCACTCACTTATTGGCCAAAGCAAGTCACCTAACTATGCCTGAGTTTAAGGGAGTCTGAGAGAGGGTGAGAGGCATTGCTATACTGTCTCATTGATGGTGCTGAAAATCTCATGAGAAAATACACACAAAACATTCCATTTATTCATTCAAGAAATACTTATTGAGCACCTAAGATATGCCAGGTACTGTTCTAGGAATTGGGTACACAGTGAACAAAACAGACAGAAATCCCTGCTCTCGGGGAACTCACATTCTGGTGGAGGAGACAGACAAGAAAATGGATAAGTACACGCTATGTTAGTAAGTGATAAATGATAAGAGCAGTGTGAGGGGGAGGCAGGGGTTAAATCAGAGATCTGAGGGGACCTTTCTGAGATCACTAGATGTATAGACTTGAGGCACTAAGAAGTGAGGCACTAAGGTGGGGCTAGAAAGGGCCTTGGTAATGGAGTGGCAGCCTCGTGTGTGCTGGGAGAGAGGCTGTTTAGACACTGTCATGCTCGCAGAACCTCTTCATTAAGTTTTGTCAGTGTTCAGCTGGGAACATTCAGGTGAAGCTGCCAGTAGGGCTTCTTATTTTTTCAAGGGGGAGGAGATGAAGGCAGTGAGGTGACAAGACAAACCACCAGGGCCTAGGTGGCTGTGGTGAGAACTTTGACACTTACCTGGAGTGAGGTGCAGGCAGCGGGAGACGAGTTTAGATTTTGTAGGTGAAGCCAACAAGATTGCTGACAGGTTGGAGTGTGTTTGAAAGGAAGAGAGAGGTCAAGGATGGACCTTGGGCTGTCTAGCTTCAGTCACTGGAACGACAGAGATGCCATCAACCTAGATGGGGAAAGTGGAGAGGGAGCGGATTTGGGAGTGTTGGGGTGCAAAAAGCTGTTACCCCAAAACTGGTGCTTTGACAGGCTGAAATAAAGAAGCAGCCTCAAGGTCTCTCTGACTTCCCCTTCCC